>NW_026125020.1:0-140063 GCF_943737965.1 Phodopus roborovskii
TAAGGCTCTTGCTTTGTTTTTCATCTTTCTTGTTTGTATGTAGAAGTTTGTTATTGTTGCTTTTCCCTGAATGCTTTGGAGGAAATAAATGATGCTTTCTAAAGTGGAGTGCTCTGTAAATGTCTCCTGCAAGGAATTGACTAGTGGTGACCTGTATGGGTTGCTCACTTTTGAGCATTAGAGCAGGTAGCAGCAATGCCTGGAGATCAGTGACTTCTGTGGAGGTCAGTCTACAAGAAGAGTGAGGCTGGAATTTGGGTTTGTGGGCATTGAGACCATGGATCATGCCATTCTTTACTATTCTCTTAGTCCACACCTTCCAGGGACAATACCCAACATCTGCATTGTCCCAGCCAGGTGTTCACCTTAGCACAGTGTATTGCTTTTTGTTTCCAGGACAGTGACTTTCAAACTTTTTATTTTCTAACTCAAAAGGAGGTCTCTGGGAAAAAAAGTTGCTGGTGGTGGTCATTCTTTAATCCCAGCCTAGGAAGGCCAGAGACAGGCAGATCTCTGAGTTCAAGGTCAACCTGGTTTACAGAATTGAGTTCCAGGACAGCCAGAAGTTACACAAAAACCCTGTCTCAGAACCTACAGCAAAACAAAACAAATCTTCTCTGTTCTTCCACACAAACTGTAATACTGGAAGAAGAAAAATAAGCCTAGAAATCTTGTTTGTATTTATTCTTTTCAGTGAGCAAAGATGTGATAATACCAGCAAAGCCACCTGTCAGCTTTTCTCTTGAGGGTCTCAGTCCTTGACCTTTTCAGGGGCAGCTAGACACTGTGGAGCATGTTCGCGGATTCCGAGGTAGTGCTGCTCTTCTTCCCTGCCCCGTGGTGTGGCCAGTCCATCGCTGCTACAAGGGCAGGGGTGAGCAGGCAGCCAACTAGCTTTCAGATCATTGTACTTTCTACCCAAGTGGAAAGTGACTGTTGAGTCTGTGTATCAGAGGATGACCCCTCAGAGAAATTGTACCAGACTAGCAGCGTTGTCCAAAGGTCAACTCCAGCAGAATTTGTCAGTCTCAAAGCCTTAGGGTCCTGTTATGATGGTCAAGTGGCAAAATGGAATCCAGTTCTTTGGCTTCAGAAGTTGTGTGCTCACCTACAATACCATAGTGCATGTTATAGCGCTGAAGATGGTAGAGACCAAGAATGCTAGCTCTCTCATGACCAGCTTGTGTGACTTGTTATTTTTTATGTTGTAAGTGGTGTGAGGCCATGGTACAAATGTGGTGTTAAGAGGACAGCTTGCAGGGTTAGTTCTCTCTTCTACTTTTGTAGCAAAGACTAACAGTTGCTGAGTGTGGTGACACACACTTTTTAATCCAGCACTTGGGAGGGAGAAGCAGGCAGGATCTTGCTCAGTGGTCTACAAGACAAGAGCTGCACAGAGAAACCATACCTTCAGAAACAAACACACAAACAAAAAAGACTAAAAATTACTTTCCACCAAACCTGATGACCTGAGCCTCAACCTCTTTGTGGAGTCAGTTCTTTCCTTCTGCCTTTCCTTGGTTTCTAGGGATTAAACACAAGTCACAAGTTTTGTGTAAGTGCCTTTATCAAATGCATCTGCTGGCCCCTTGGTTAATTAAAAAAATGTGTGGTTATGTGTGTGCACACACACAGGTATATAAAATTTTATGTATATGAGTGTTTAGTCTGATGTATGTATATGCACCACATTTTATGCCTGTGGTGCCTTTGGAGGTCAGAAAATAGTGTCATATCTCCCATGTAGCATGGATTACAGATGGATGGCCCTGAGCCACCAGGTGGGTGCTGGGATCTAATTCATACTCTGAAGAGGTAGTAAGTGCTCTAACTTTTAATTATTGCCAGCCCCAGTTAATTTTTGAGATAGTATTTTATGTGGTAAGAGCTGGCTTTGATTCCTGATACATCTGCCTCATTCTCCCAGTGCTAGGACAGAAGCGTACCACTGCACACGACCTGAAGATGACAGTTTCAGATATCCTTTTCTGCTTGTGAGGCAGCTCTGTTGACAAAGTTTCCCTATGCATATAATTTTCAAATTCTTTCGTAGCACTAATTGTAATAAAGTAATAGGGAAAATGGGCAAGTAACTTGTAGATAAATCTTACATATTGTAGTTGTGAACACATGGACAAAGCGTTATGCTTTATGTGGAGCCACTGTAATGGGACAGTTAATAGATGTGAGCCCTGTGATCTCAGACCCCACATTGGCATGATGACTGACTGCTCCACAGAGGACCCACCTTGGGTCATTGGGTACCATCTAGAAACAACGACATACATGAAACCAGTTATATTTGGACCAGAAGGGACACCCTTTGAAGATGGTACTTTCAAACTGGTAATAGAATTTTCTGAAGAATATCCAAATAAATCACCAACCGTTAGGTTCTTATCAAAATATTTAAATATAAATGTGGACACTGATGGTAGCATATGTTTAGATAGCCTGCAGAATGGTGGAGTGCCACATATGATGTCTCTTCCATCTTCTTCAATTCAGTCTCTGTTGGATTAACCGAATCCAAACACTCCAGCAAATAGCCAGCAGCACAGCTTTATCAGGAAAACAAATGGGAGTATGAGAGGAGGTTTAGGTCATTGTTGATGGGAGTTGGAATGATTCATAATAGACACCTGGCCTGTTCATCTTTTCATCTCATTGTTGTGTATAATTTACCTCCCAGTAGAAAGGCTATGAAGTTTTAAGTGCCACGGGTTTAAGGATTCTGCAGTTTAGAACTACAAAAGTTTGTGTATCTTGATTAATGTACTTTTTATTGCATGGTATGAATAAGTTATTGCTGTAAATTTGAAATAAATATATCTGTTTTGTATTTCCAAGTGTATAATATTTGAACATGGAGTTTTCATGACAATTTATATGCAAATTTTGCTTAAATCTGTACTTTTTCAAATATTGAATGCCTTATTTTTGAATTCTTTAGATTTTAAATTGGAGAAAAGCACTTAGGTTTTTTATATATGAATATAACATGTAAAGCTGTTAAAATACATAACTTCAGTGCAAGAGACTTTGTCACTATTTCCTTATCTGTGCAGGAGGGACTGAGAAGTCTCTAGCTCTCCACCAGTTGAGAGCTTCATTTCTAACTGCAGAGGTCTATTACTTCTACTTTATCAAGAAAGTCTGCAAATTTGAGTCTAAAACTAATTCTGATCTCTGCTTTATTTGAATGTATTTATGTTAGTTCAGTTGTGATGATTATAGACTTACTAGTGTAATTCTGTCAGCGCTCATATTTAGGCTACTTGTTAATGTACGTTTCTCCGTCAAGCTGTACCTATTGTGATTTCCAGGGTGGAGTACCTAGGCCTGAAACAGAGCTGATTGACTGTTGTGTGGCAGCACACCTTCCCAACTTTGATTAAGAAAGAAAGTAAAACCATCACCATTTCCCCAGCGCCGTGCCGCAGTATTAGCAATGGCCGGTTGTGTTGGTTTCAACAAAAGGTAGAGATTTGAAGGAATTTTGGTGTAACTTGAATATTTGCAAACTACGATGCAGCTGTGTGCTACCTGTTTATTCTGGAGCTGTTCATCACCAAGGCCTGCTGAGTTGCTTCTACCTCCTCAGTTCCCCATAGGTGCTGCATCTTAGTTTTACTGGATAGATTTAAACACAGTATTGTAGACAGCTAATACACAGCTATCTATACCTTCAAATAGTATAGAAAATATACAGTAAATTCTGTTGAACCAAAAGAAAGAAAGGAAGGAAGGAAGGAAGGAAGGAAGGAAGGAAGGAAGGAAGGAAGAGGAAGAAGAAAGAAACTTGAAATAGCCGGGTGGTGGCACACACACTTTAATCCCAGCACTTGGAGGTAGAGGCAGAGCTTGAAGTCAAATCACTCTGTAATTCTAAATGTTAGCTGAATTATACAAAGTGAGTTCAGGATAGCCAGGGCTATACAGAAAAAATCCTGTCTCCAGAACAAAACAGAGCTTGAGACAGGGTTGGTTTGTTTTTGTTTAATACTTTTTGTTCTTTTTGGGGGTGGGGGCTAGTTGTTTCTACAATTGTAAGTCTTGGTAGCTGTTGGGTTACTATTTATAGTCATATGAAACCCTCTCCTCTGCAGGTGTTATTTTGTGGGATTCTGCTGTTGGTGGAACCAGGAAAATGCAGAAAACAGAGGCATTTCTTTTATTTTCCACTATATGTGCTACATCTGTATCATCGGAGGGTAAGGACTTGCAATGGTATTTCCAGTTCCATCTATGATTCAAATCAGTTTATCAGTGGAAACCTTTTTTTTTATTACAAAATTATTTTTAAAACCAGCCATGGGAAAATTGAGAAAATACAGAATTAGACAAAATTAAGAATTAAAAAAAAAGTAAAAGGAATTTAGATTTGATGGTTGTGTCAAGCCTGAGCAACCCAGTGTGTTTTGTGTTTTTCTGTGAATGTATATGTTTGTCCCTCTAGTTGTAAACTAGAGATGGGCTTATACAGTACTGTTACTTCTAAATTGTTCTTTTACACTTCTATGAGCATGAGTGTATGCTTACATCAGTGTATGTTATAACATTGTTCTTAAAAGTACGATTACAGCCGGCATTGGTGGCACATGCCTTTAATCCCAGCACTCGGGATCTCTGTGAGTTCAAGGCCTTGTCTACAGAGTTCTAGGACAGGCTCTAAAACAATGCAGAGAAACTCTGTCTTGAAAAACCAAAAAAAAAAAAAAAAAAAAGAGTATTACTTA
This sequence comes from Phodopus roborovskii, assembly GCF_943737965.1. Classification (NCBI taxonomy): domain Eukaryota; kingdom Metazoa; phylum Chordata; class Mammalia; order Rodentia; family Cricetidae; genus Phodopus; species Phodopus roborovskii. The sequence continues at coordinate 4,740 of NW_026125020.1, forward strand.
CTCCCCTTGTATGCTTGTGCATTTTTCGCTACTCCAAAAATGTTATGCAATACAGGAAGTATACCCCTGCCCCTTATCCTGTTAACCCAGTAGTGTAGTATGCTAAGATAAAGCTTGTGCCAACTGTGGTGGCACATGCCTATAATCTAGGCTGGTTGCAAGGCTGAGGCAGAAGGATTATTTGAAGCCAGCTTAGATCCCATCTCAATTGGCCATCCAAATGGCTGGGAATATTAATTCAGTAGTAGAATTGATTTCCCTAAGGTCAGTCCTGAGATCCTGGGTTCAATCCCTAGTACTGCATTTCAATTAGGAAGAAAATTACTTTGGTCCATAATTTTATGTCCATAGTTCTGAAATGACAAAGGGGTGGAAATACTAAAATTTTATGATTTTCTGTTCTCCAGTTACATTCATTTTGCCAAAAGTGACATGCTACCTATGGTTTTTATTTTAAGCTTTCTTGTTGTTTTTTAATCTTTGTTTTTGTTATGTATTTATGTGTGTGCCTGTGTGTTGGTATGAGCATATGTAAGTGCAGGTGCCCATCTAGAATGGAAGAGGGTGTCTTATCCTCTGGATCTAGAGTTAATAGAGAATTATAAGCTGCCAGACATGGGTGCTGGAAACCAAGCTCTAGTCCTTTGTAAAGCAGTTTCATCTTAGTTGCAGAACCATCTCTTTAGGCCTAAGATTTACTTATTTATTTATTTATTGACTTGTTCTCTTTCTCTCTGTCTCTCTGTCTCCCCTCTCTCTCTGTGTTTGTTTGAGTATATGAAGATGTGTCATGTGCATATAGGGAGCTCCAGGAGGTCAAAAGGAAATGTCAGATCCCCTGGAACTTCAGGGGGATTCTGGGCCACCATGTTGGTGCTGGGAATAAAATCCAGGCCTTCTGGAAGAGTAGACTGTGTTCTTAACCATTCATCTACCTCTCTAGCCCATCCACCCATCCCTCCTTCCTTCCATCCATCCCTCCCTCCCCTCTCCCCCCTCCCTCCCCTCCATTCATTCATTTGTGGGCTGGTGACAGGATCTCATTATACAGTCCTGGCTGGCTTGAAACTCATGTGGGCCAGGGTTGCCTGAAACTCAGAGATCTGCCTGCCTCTGCCTCTCTAGTGCCGGGGTTAAACATGTGTACCACTATGCCTTGCTTTGTTGGATAAGGGAGCCTCATGCTATAGCGGAGGCTGGCTTTATAGTCACTGTATAACCCAGGCTGGCCCAAACTTAGTGACCTGCCTCAACTTCTCATAAGTGCTGGATAATAGGCATGTTGTGTCACCACATTTGGCTTTAAGCTATTTGCTTTTACCATATATATGTTAATGTTTCATTTTGCATACATGCTCAGATCCTAATATGGAGGTTTGAAAAGTCTGACTTTGGGCTGTTTATTTAGAGCAGCTAAATAAACTCACTATGTAGACCAGGCTGGCCTTGAATTTAAAGATCAGCCTGCTTCTGCCTCTCAAATGCTGAGTTTAAAGGTGTGTGTCACACCTAGTTATTTTTGAGATGGTCTCATTCTGTATCTCAGGCTACTCTTGAACTGATGGTCTTTCAGCCTTAGCTTCCTAGGGCAGAAGATGGAATTTAGGCTTCATTCAGTGTGATTGACTTAAAGTCTGTGAAAGGCTAAATGGATAAAAACTTGACTAATAAGAGCTGTACTTTTAGGGATTCCTACCCTTCCTCATGTACCTACTGGTCTCGGTAGATCTCAAAGCAATCATCAGCAGACTGTTAGTGACAGGGTCTCTGTCCCATTCCTTCCCAGTTCTATTCTTCTAGTATAAGCTGTTGTTGCACAGGATTTTACTGGAACAATTGATGCTATTTTAGGCAAGACTACCTTTTCCATCTTCAAATTTTCCGCTGTATATGAAATGTTGTTTTAATATTCTCCAAAGGAACAAGCTAGCTTCTCTTGGTAGCCATTTAGATTGGTTTCAGATCTCCCCACTCTGCTTCTTATCCAGTAAGTTTTCCCCCTGCTTTGATGGCTTAAGTGCAGGCTTCTTAAATATAAGGTACACTCCTAGTGACCAACTCAGGCCAAATTCTTTCTTTGTAGAGATCAGCAAGAGCCATTGTGCTGTAGGGGATTGTACACTTATTCTACTTAGGTCCCTATGTTACTCTCTGAATTTGGAAAAAGAACACAGATGCTCACTGGGGTGGTTAAAACTTGCAGGGTGCTGGAGGTGATTTAACTTGATGTAACATTAAAATGAGCATTCTCTTGAATTGGGATTGTCATTTTGAGATGCATGGGAATACACATCAGCTGTTTGTGTCCTTGGCTTCTGTAGACTTTAGAATCAAATAATCCAAGCCAGAACTATTTAAGCTGAGGGTAGGCAGATTGCTGAGTCTGAAGCTAGCCTGAGCTACTATGTGAGATTCTGTGTAAAAAGGTGGGTACCTACCCCAGTACCTTGATTTTATGCATAGTGGCTTTGAAATGCCCACCCTTCATCTTAGCCTGCTGCTTTGCCTTCCAAAATTATTATTATTATTATTTTTTATTTTATTTTTTATTTATTTATTTTTTGGTGTTCTGAGAGTCCAGAGATCTCGGTTTTATACATGTGCATATGCATGGGATTGTGCCATCAGCTGAATGCTCCTGGTCACTCCTGGTAATCCCAAGCTTTCCCTGCTTACAGTGCTTACACATGATGCTGCTGGGTCCCCTGGCTGAGCAGATGCTGCTGCTGCTCTCATTTTCTGTAATGCATTATCTTGTAGCTACTTAAACTAATAATGGCTTTCTGCTTTGTGGGACAGGTTTTGGAGTTTGTACTAGTGCCATTCCAAAGTTGATGAAACAGATTTTGGAGAGTGGAATTGTTCTCACCATCCTGCTAGCACAGGAGCTGTGGCTAAACTCATTCTACACTGATGGTTGTAGTTCATATACTTGGGTATCCTGCACCTTGAGATCTGTTTACTTTTATAGTTCACTAGGACACTAGGGAAAACTCAGCAAAGCCTTCTGCCTAGAAAACATGAGATTTCTTCATGAATTGGCTCTTTTTTCTTTTTCCTTTTATTTATTTTTTGTTTGTTTGTTTTTTTATGAGATAGGGTTTCTCTGTGAAAGTTCTTGCTGTCCTGGATCCTTTGTAGACAAGGTTGGCTTAAATGCACAGAGATCTGCCTACTTCCAACTTCCCAAGTTCTGGAATTAAAGGTGTGTACCACAAGCTCCTGGCAGATTGACTCCTTTTTGCTCGACAAAACATGTTATCAGATGCTTTTTTTTTGAAGTTTTTCATTCATTCATTTTCATTAGAACCTGTTTGAGACAGGTTCTAATATATCAAGCTGGCCTCAAATTTGATACACATATATAAATATGTCTGAGGATCACCTTGCATTCCTCCACTTACTGAATCCTGGGATTAAAGACTACCATACCTAATCTTATATTTTTTTCCTTTAAATTAGAATTTGTTGATAATTGATGGTGCTAATTCATTTTTTATTTATTTTTAGTTTTTGGTTTTCAAGATAGGGTTTTTTCTGTATTGCTTTGGAGCCTGCCCTGGAACTCGGTAGACTAGGCTAGTCTCAAACTCAGATCTGCCTGCCTCTGCCCCTGTCTCCTGAGTACTGGGATTAGAGGTGTATTCCCACCATGTCTGGCCTCTTGAGTTGGTGGAATTTTTTCTTGTTTTTTTGTTTTTGTTTTTATTTTGAGACAGGGTTTCTCTGTGTAGCTTTGGAGCCTGTCCTGGAACTTGATCTGTAGACCAGGCTGACCTCGAACTCACAGAGATCCACCTGTCTCTGCCTCCTGAATGCTAGGATTAAGGTCATGTGCCACAACCACCCATTGAGACTTAAGATTTTTGATGAGATTGTGAGGATATTGAGGCAGCCAGGTAAAAATCTGATTAGTTCAGGAGGGATACATGAGTGGTGTTACTGTTTCAAGAGCTGGGTCAGGTCCCTGTGCATACCAAAGTATAGCCAGAGGGGGCCACCTCCTGACTTCACCCCCTTGCCATTTTGTTCCCATTGTAATGAAACTTTAAACAGATGTCAGGCTTACTTAGTGACCCTTTGTGTGTGTGCCTTTGGGAATGCTAATAATTACTTTTTAGTAGGCAAAGGGTCACTGTCCAACGTTTCTTATTTCATAGTTTCATGGGAAAAAAAAATCTGCCTACATGTGTTGAGTGTTACAGAAAAGATTCTGGAATTCTTTATTATGTGGTTAGTTTCCAGGCCACCTTTTTCTTTTTTTTTTAGTAGAAACTAAATTTTTCTTTTGGAGAATAGAATGATCTTAATTTGCAGCTGGATTAAGATCGATCTCCGAATTGTTTGTGTCTTCCAACCTGGTTCTCTGTTCCAAGCTGGTTCACTGTTCACCTCCTGTGCAAAGCAGGCTGCTTACCTCTGAACCAGTTGTTAAAGCAAAGATGTTTTCATTGCGTGGTGTGGATGTTTTTTGTTACACATTACAGGCTTAATGCATGATGTATTGTTTTTATTTATTTTTATTTTATTTTTTGATACTAGTTTTTGGACCAATCGAATACAAAGGCCCCATGAGTGCTGTTTATATTGAGAAGTTTGTTCGCCGGGTGATGAAACCACTTCTCTACATCCCATCTCAATCAGAATTGCTAGATTTCCTCTCGAACTATGAGGTACCTATCTTTCTTATCTCCTCTGTTCCTAAGACCTTCTTCTAAGTTTGAACTGGATTGTTTATATTAAGTGGTTTTTAGTTTTTGTTTTATTTTGGTGTATATTAAATGTACAAGATAGTGGGTTTCATTATGACATTTTCACACTTTTAAAAAAAGTCTCCTGGATTTCAGCAATTAAAAAAAATCTACATTGGTAGCTAGAGAGCTGGCTTAGGGATTAAGAGCATGTAATACTGTCCTTTCAGAGGAAACTAAGTTTAATTTCCTGCGGCCTCATCAGGTGGCTGAAAATTACCTGTAACTCCAGTTCCAGGAGATCCTATGCTTCTGGACTCCTTAGCAATTGCATACACATTCATGTCCCCCTCCCTCCCCCATTAAACATAATTTTAAAAATCACCTTATGGAGAAGCCCCAGTTAAGTTCTCCTTGAGATGCTAGTTATAAGGGTGATTGCCAGGAGAGCTTTAAAAGACTAGAATACTTGCAAAATCTTGTCTGTGTTTTATTTGGGAATTTTAAACAAATGTTGACCTTGTCTCATAGTTAACTCAAATATAGAATTAGTTCATAGGATCTATACAGCTATTCATTTCTAAGAATATTCTTTGATCCTATAGTATTGCACAGTGAGGTACCTGGCTTTTCTTGTCTGTTGTTTAGCCATTTTAAAAAAATGTAAATATTGCCAAGTGGTGGTGGTGGTGCACACCTTTAATCCCAGCACCCAGGAGGCAGAGGCAGAGAGGCAGAGAGGCAGATGGATCTCTTGAGTTTGAGGCCAGCCTGGTTTACAGAGTGAGTTCCAGGACAGCAAGGGCTACATAAAGAAACACTGTCTTGACATAACAAAACAAAAGAAAACATTTAATTGGAGCTGGCTTATAGTTTCAGAGGTTTAGTCTGCTATCATGGCAGGAAGCATAGCAGCATACAGGTAGTCATGTTACTGAAGAGGAGCTGAGAGTTCTACATTTGGATCCCCAGGCAGCAGGAAGAGAATGAGACACTGGGCCTGATTTGAACTTCTGAAACCTCAAAGCCCATCCTCAGTGACATACTTCCTCCAACAAGGCCACACCTACTTCAACAAGTCTATACTTCCTAATAGTCCCACTTCTTATGGACCTATGGGGGCCATTTTCATTCAAACTGTCCCACTGAGTTATCAGTATTTATTCTCAGAATAGAGCGTGGCCCATGTATGAGAGTCATAAGAATGAGATGATAGGATCTAGGATTTTCTTCCTAGATAAATCCCAGCACAATACTAACTTACACCTCTTGTGTGTAGCTAGAAGCTGCAGTGAACTTGCCCAGGAAACTGCTGAGGAATGTAAGAGCTTTAGTCGTGTCCTTGCAAGCCTATTAGATTGTGCTTCCTGCAGTTATTCTACTTTTCAGATGGTTCTTCTTGCCTCTTTTTATAGACAGGAAGATGTAGTTTATTACTATGGACAACACAGTCAAACAGAATGTGGGTCATAGTTATTTTGGTGGCCTTGAAGTGGATTGAAAAAGGAGTAGGACTGAGTATGTGGGATGAAGTTTCCACTGGTTTTATATTTTCTAATTTTAGTTTTTTTAAACTATCATCTCTCTGGTGTTGATACCTTACATATCAAGTGCTTTACTTTTAGAGCGTCTGAATGAACAAAACCATTTGATCTTACCTTCATACCCTACCTACCAAATACCAAGAATATTGTTATTTACAACTTTTATGTTGTATTTGTCCCAAAATAATCTTCTAAAACTTTTTGTGAATTTCTGTAATTTACTTAAGATGATTTATTTAGCATGTCTATTAATTTATACTTAGAAGTTCAATAAACTAAATTTTTTTAAAAATTAAGTTGTATAATAAAAGATCTAGGGTTCTTTGGGGGTGTTTGTGGGTAGTTTGTTGACAAATTGCTAGATGGGAGAAAAACTAATCATTTTGCAGAAAAGTTTGAATGCCCAGCTCCTAATATCATGCTGTTTTTTAAGCACAAATCTGAGTGTTGAGCAAGTATGTAGCATATCTGTTGGTTCATCATTTTTATACTACTGTGAATAGAGAGTTTTACAATGAATTAACGCTAAGGCAGAAATGGTTCCAGTGCCAGTGAGTAAAATCGAGGTGGGGGTGAGGGAGCAGCTGGAGAGATGGCTCAGAGGTTAAAAGCACTGGCTATTCTTCTTGAGGACCCAGGTTCCATTCTTAGGGACCATGTGGTGGTTCACAACCCATCTGTATGGTACCAGTTTCAGGGGGTCCAATCTCCTCAGGTACCAGGCATGTATATAGTTTGCCTACATACATGTAGACACTTAACAGATATATGTAAGTTTAAAAAAGAAAGGGGAAAAAGGTTAAGACTTTTAAAGATGCACATCAAGGTAATTGTTCATAAGGCCACTAGAGGGGTGTGTGCCATCTGCCAAACTTATTCTGCAAATGGCTTATGCTTCCTCAACAGATGTTGAGGTATTAAGGTGTTATAGGAGGTATTAAGGGTTTGCTGGTCATCTGTAAGTAGCTGGTTTCTGCCTTCTTGCTAAAACAGTTACTAACAGTCTATACATCATGGACTGGAGTTATATCACACAGAATAGGTCAAGGGATAACTGGCCACTCAATTGTATCTTGTTTTGCTAAATTATAAAGTTGATGAAGCTTTGTCAAATGCATATATGTGGTGTACATTATTTATGATCTAATAAAGCTTGCCTGGAGATCAGAATGCAAAGTTGGCCATACTAGTTAGCCATAGAAACTGAGCAGTGGTGGCATACACCTTTAATCCCAGGACTTAGCACAAATAATAAAAACTCAGAGACAGATATTGGGGTTCAACCTAAAGATTAGAGAAGCAAATTGACCAAGCCACCAGAGAGCTCTCATTTCTACCAATGCTCAAATTGAAGGGCCAATCCACCAAACCTCAGCATTCAGTCTTGGGAAATTAATCTCCAGCCATGTTGAGGACAGGATTGTCTCAGCATTGTAGAGGTAAGATCTCTCTTGTGGCTGCATTACTTTTCGGATCTTCAGCTTGAACCCTAATATCTGTTTCTGGGTTTTTATTATTTGTGCTATAAGTATTGTTGCTCTGTGCCAGGCAGTCAGAGATGGAAGTGTAATTATGAACAAGAGAGACTGTTTTATACGTTGACAGCAAATGGGGGTATGCTAAGCAAGCCTCAGGAAATAAATGAACAAGAGGCACTAGACTATTGTCTTCCTGAGATGTATGTCTGCGTGAAACTTTAGAATGTAACCTTATTTGAAAATAGGGTTTTTGGAATGATAAAGATAGGTGACTCTTTATGAGTTCTAGGCTAGCCTGGACTATATATAGCAAGTTTTAGGGCAACTAAGGCTACTCCCCCCACATGCCCAAAAAAAGCAAAAGGGTCTTTGCAGACATAATTTATCAAGGGTCTTGTGATTAAATCCTAAATCCCCTTACTGGTGTGTTGTCAGAACAGCAGCTGATATGGAAAGGGACTGAAGGTTGCAGCCACTGGAACAGTGCAGTCTCAAAGCAGGCCAGGCCTGGAGCTATCTGAATTTGGAAGAAGCAGGAAGACTCCTGTCATCTCCCCTCTCCCCCCAATTCTCCAGAGAGTAGAGAGAATGATTCTGTCTGTGATAATTTGTCAGAACAACCCTAGGGAATGAGGCAGTTTCAGATTAAGTGCTGTGATTGAGAGTAGTGATCTGGGGACAGAGGAAGAGCATAGCTAATTTGGAAGGCAGGAAGTCCTCATTAGGAAACAATATTTGAACAAAAACCTAAACAAGATGAAGCCTGTGTGATCTGACCAGACCTGAGAAAGTACAGAGCCCCCAAGGAAGAGTTGGATTGTTCAAGATGAGGGAAGAGGGCAGTGGGAGGAGATGAGGTTTAGGACTGTTCTGTATGGTTGCTGGGAACTGAACTCGGGTCCTCTGTAAGAGCAGTATATACTCTTCACTGCTGAGCAGTCTTTCTAGTCCCCCTTGTTGTGTTTCAAATAGGTGGTACTTTTTACAGTTTATACAACTTTCTCCTCTAACATAATATTTTTTGTTGACTGTTTGGGAGTTTCACACAGTGAAACCCCATCACACTCACTTCCCAATCCTCCCAGGTCCACATCCCCATCCTTACAACTTCCCCCAAGAAAAAGAACAGAAAAACAACAACAATAAAAAGTTCAATTTTTGTTGCCTACATAGTTACTGTCTTATGCTCAAACTCCCATGGTCAGCCCTTTTAAGAAAACTGAGTCCTAGATGGATGTTGATGGCACATGCCTTTAATCTTAGCACTTGGGAGGCAGAGGCAGGCAGATCTCTGTGAGTTCGAAGCCAGCCTGTTCTACAGAGCAAGTTTCAGGACAGGCTCCAAAGCAATACAGAGAAACCCTCTCTCAAAGGGAAAAAAAAAAAAAAAAAAAAAAAAAAAAAGAAAGAAAGAAAGAAAGAAAATGGAGTCCTTTCCCATCCCCACCAGAAACCATTAACTGTGAAGAGCTAGTTACACTTCAGGGTCCCTATCATAGTTTTTAAGAGTTCTTTTTAATGGCTTCCTTTTTAAACTGTTTTTTTTTTGTGGGTGGTTGAGGAGAAGTTGTCACAGAACCTTGTATGTCTCTCATTCTCAATTGTGGGTCTGCACGCCATCAGTACCATTGCAAAAGAAGCTTCCTTGCCCTTTACAGTCAGGGTCATGGACTTCCACATGGTTTCTGGCCACAACACAGACCACGGACTTCATGGTTTCTTATGGCAGTACAGACTGCAAAATCAACACGGCCCTCAGTAGTAGCACAGGCCACAGACATCAGCATCAACATAGTCTCTGGCAGCATTACAGATCACAGACGTCAACATGACCCTCATCTGTAGCACAGGCCATGGACACCATCATGGCCCTCAGTGGCAGCACAAGCCAGGCATCAACACTACTCCATACCATAGCAGGACCATGGTTACAATCATGGCTTGCAGCAGCAGCACTGAGCCACAGACATCAACATGGCCTCTGGTGGCAGGCAGCACAGACCATGGACATCAGCACATCCCCTGGCTGTAGCACAGATCAGAGATATTTAGGTGGCCTCTAGGAGCAGCACAAACCCTGGAGGTCTTTCAAGGAGGCCCAATCAAGAAAACGCACCATTCTTCATCGTGGACATGCTGTCATGGCTCAGTGCCTGGATGATCGTGCAGCTATGCAACGGTTGCTCCAGGCGTGCGCACCCCCCCCACCTCAGCCTTCTCCCACACCTGTCACCCCTGTCAGGTCTAGTCTAGTTCACCCCCTCCACCGTGCATGTGCTGCTCCATTCCTCCATTGTTCCACCTCTCCAGCACATACTTGTTCATCAGAGTAGCTTTGCAAACTACAATTTGTCACACAGTATTTTTTTTCCTCAAACAGCTTTACATGCAATAATATTCATTGATCTGGTTCAGGGTTTCCTGTTTCTAATGCACTGTAAGTGGTGGACCATTACTGTGGCTCCTCTTGGATATCCCACTGTTACCCAGAGTCAGGGTGATCTAGGCAGGGCATCTGGGGGCAGGATCTGTGTGAGCTGCAGGTGACTGCATATCTCTCCACCCATGGTTCTGGCCACCCTGAGTTGTGCTTGCAACCTGCCAGGAGCACTTCTGTCCCCAGCTCTCCTCCTCCCAGCAGGGCAAGTAGTGTGGGCTGCAACAGAGGTTCTGCGCTGCATGCTGGCTCCATTGGCTAATGTCATGTTTTTGCTGTAGCTGCATTCTCCTGCATTGCTCCCATACCCTTCAGTGCCTCAGCTCCTCACTGGCAGTTGATGGACTGACAGCCAAAGCTGCAGGAGGCACCAGCTCAGCAGCAGCATCTCTCATCCATCCAAGCCCTACATGACTGCTGTGGGTCATCAGCTTTGGCCTGTTGTATGGTACCAGGAGAAGTTCTGTACAGTCAGTGTGAAGCTTCTGTTCTCCACTCCTTTGGTGGTGAAGAATGAAAATGATTTTGCTGTGTTTTGTGTCTTACTGTCTGGTTGGTGAATTTCTTATATTCTGTGAGACACATATTGTGGGGTATGTGGAAGTTAGCAGTTCCACTCTGATGAACAAGTAGCTCAAAATGTTTGACAGCTTCAACCAGTTTCTTTGAAGACAAACTCTCCTTCATCCACACAGTATGTGGTACAGCAGTGGGCTGGGGGTGTTGGTGTGAGTTAGAGGATTTGTCTAGTACACACAAAAGCCCCGAGTTTGATTCCCCACCACTGGCAAAAACTAAAAATCGCTACAGTGAAAATAAACTTTGTATTTAATTGTTCTCAAAGGGAGCTGCAAATAATTCAAGTGTTTTTTTATTTTTAAAGATGTAGCATGGAGGCCAGACAGGGGTCCCATGAGACCTTCAAAGAGGGGAGCAAGCAAAGCAGATGTATTGTGGGGAGCAGTTAATTTTAGTTTGGCGTATTGAAGGGCTGTTCTGCAAGCTTTGAGGAGTAGATTAAGCAGCAGTTTGAGGATGTTGGGGAAAGAGGTCCCCAGTTGGGTCTCTGTCACTAACCTGACCAGAAAGGAGCCTTGCCACTTGGAGGTGTTAGATGTGGGGAAAAAGAAGAGACCTGGCTAAGGCAAAGCCAGCCAGATACAACCTGATGTCTACCAAAGGGGGAGGTGAATTTGGAGAGGAAGTGATTGCAAGAGAAACCCAAGAAAGGTACAGTGATGTTGCTGATATAGTTTACTCCGAAACTACAAGAATGAAATTGTGAGCGTGGTGAGGTTTGGTGCCAGGGTTCCATGCTGCCAAAAGAAATGGAGAAGTTAACTGGAGCCTACAGCCTTCCTCAGGTGGTCAGGGTTAGAAAGTGAAATGCAGCAATATATTCCCTATCCATGCCTGGGGTCATGTTTTCATAGATGGAAGATATCAGCTGTTAATCACAAAGCTGACAATACCTCTGTCTCCTAATTGTGTGCTCTTCTTCCTTCAGCCTGGAGTACTCGGCTACTTTGAGTTCAGTGGCTCCCCTCAGCCCCCTGGTTACTTGACCTTCTTCACCTCAGCACTGCACTCTTTAAAGAAAGGTAAAACTGATGTGTTCAGACATGGGCACTGTAGTAGAGGTGTACTATTTTGATGTGTGTTGGCCTATAGTATCTTTATGATTTTATTTTCTAATTTGCTAGGTTCCTTTTCTCAATGTACTTTTAATAACTATCTTGTTTAATTAATTAATTAATTTATTTTTTATAACCAAGTCCATTTAATGAAAACAAACATTTATAGACAATATTTGGGAACTTGGGCGTCGTTCTTTCCAAACTACTTCCAGCTGGTAAGGGGCACTGTCATGGGGGATTCTAAGAAGATGCAGAAATCCTGGCTGTAATCTGTAAGGCTGCTTTGTCCAGTTGTTTTGAATGTAGGATCACCTGGTACTCTGTTTCAGGCGGTCTGGCTTGATCAAACCACATTAGTCTGGAAGGAATCCACATCTTTTCATTTTCTGTGGAAACAAAAATAAAAATCCATTTCCCCAGTAACTTGTCCTTGAACTTAAATTTTGGAGTCAAAGCATTTTTTTTAATTTAATTTATTATTTTACATGTCGATCCCAGTTCCCTCTCCCTCCCTCCTCCCCATCCCTCCCTTCTTCCCTCCCTTTTACCCTCTCTGCCCCCTCACATGCACTCTAACCACCCTCCCCCTCCCATCCCCACACCCCAATTCCATATGTAGGGAATGTCATCCAGTTGGGGTCATGTATATCTGACAGGTCATGTGAAGTAGGGACTAGGGCTTCTCTCCTGTCTCTAGATTAAGGCAGTTATCTCTCCATGGGGGATGTGTTCGCAAGGTCCTTTTGTGCACCAGGGTACATCCTGGCTCCACTGTCTGAGGTCTCTTAGACTGCTCAGTCCCTTCTGGCTGAGACTCATATTCAGGGGGGCCTGAGTCAGTCCCATGCTGGCTTCCCAGCTATCAGTCTGGTGGCCCGTTAGGGCTCCTCCTTGTTCAGGTAAGCTGTCTGTGTGTGTTTCTGTCGCCTGGTCTTGTCTTCTCCATCTGCATCTGGGTTCTACTTGGACTCAGTGTTTTTGTATGGGTGTTTGCTCTTGTTTCCAACAGGCATTAGTTGAGGGCTCCATGGATAAGTTGGTTGTTGATCTCACTATCCAGGAAGGGCTTTTATGGTAGCCTTTCACGGAAGCTCAGATTGTTAGTTGGCGGCAGTCTTGTAGTTCTCTAGACCTTTCTTTGAGTTCAATTTTATCTTCAAACCAATATTGGCTCCTTCTTTTATGCTCTCTCTCTCTCTCTCTTTCTCTTTCCTGTCTTCTATTCCTACCCGGGCTCAGTCTTCCTGGTTGCACGTGTTTTCCTTTCCTCTCCCTCATTTTCTCCTCCTTCTCTCTCCATTTGCTGCCCTCCCCCACTTCCCCTGTGCTCTGGGGACATGTCCCTTCCCGGTTCTGTGAGGGACTTTATATGAATCTTTTAGAATACACCTTGTATCCTAGTTCCTCTGGTGGTGTGAATTATAGGCTGGTGATCCTTTGATCTAGGTCTAAAAATCCATTTGGACTTGAATTTTATGCATGGCGACAGACATGGGTCTATCTGCAAGTCTTCTCACATCCTCATCCAATTGTGCCAGCACCATTTGTTGGAAGATGCTGTCTTACGCCCATTGTATAATTTTAGCTGTTTTGTTGAAAATCAGGTGTTCATAGGTGTGTGGGTTAATACCAGTATTTTCAATTTGATTCCTTTGGTCTACCTGTCTATTTTTATGCCAGTACCAGGCTGTTTTCAGAACTATAGCTCTGTGTAGAGCTTAAAGTCAGGAATGGTGATGCCTCCTGAAGTTCTTTTATTGGCTATCCTGGGTCTTTTGTTTTGGCTATCCTGGGTCTTTTGTTTTTCCATGTAAAGTTGATTATTATCCTTTCAAGGTCAGTGAAGAATTGTGGTGGGATTTTAATGGGGATTGCATTGAATCTGTAGATTGCTTTTGGCAAGATTGCCATTTTTACTATGTTTATCCTACCTATCCAAGAGCATGGGAGATCTTTCCATTTTCTGTTATCTTCTTTAATTTCTTTCTTTAGAGCCACAATGGTCTTATTATATAAGTCTTTTAGTTGTTTGGTAAGTGTTACCCCAAGGTACTTTATGTTGCTTGTGGCTATTGTAAAGGGTAATGTTTCTCTGATTTCTTTCTCTGTCTCTTTCTCATCTGAAAAAAGTAGGGCTACTGATTTTTTTGAGTTTATCTTGTATCCTGCTAGTTTGCTGAAGGTGTTTATCAGCTGTAGGAGTTCCCTGGTAGAGTTTATTGGGTCGCTTATGTAAACTATCATATCATCTGCAAATAGAGACAGTTTGACTTCCTCCTTTCCAATTTGGATCCCCTTGATCTCCTTTTGTTGTCTTATAGCTTTAGCTAGAATTTCCTAGTACGATATTGAAGAGATATGGAGAGAGAGGGCAGCCTTGTCTTGTTCGTGATTTTAGAGGAATTGGCTCAAGTTTCTCTCCATTCAGTTTGATGTTGGCAGTTGGTTTGCTGTATATTGCTCTTAATTATGTTTGGGTATGTTCCTGTTACCCCTGGCCTCTCCAAGACCTTTATCATGAAAGGGTGTTGAATTTTGTCAAAGGCCTTTTCAGCATCTAAGGAGATAATCATGGTTTTTCTTTTTCAGTTTGTTTATATGGTGGATCATGTTGATAGATTTTTGTATGTTAAACCATCTCTGCTTTCCAGGGATGAAGCCTACTTGGTCATGGTGGATGATTTCTCTGATGTATTCTTGAATTCGGTTTGCCAGTATTTTATTGATTATTTTTGTATCGATGTTCATGAGGGATATTGGTCTGTAGTTTTCTTTCTTAGTTGTGTCTTTGTGAGGCTTGGGTACCAAGGTTATTGTGGCCTCATAAAAGAGTTTGGCAATGAACTTTGTTTCTATTTTGTGGAAGAGTTTGAGAAGTAGTGGTATTAGTTCTTCCTTGAATGTCTGGTAGAATTCTGCACTGAATCCATCTGGCCTTGGACTTTTTTTGGTTGGAAGGTTTTTGATGACTGCATCTATTTCATTGCGGGTTATAGGTCTATTTAAGTTGTTTTTCTGTTCTTGATTTAATTTTGGTAGGTGATAGTTATTCAGAAATTTGTCCATTTCCTTTGAATTTTTAATTTCTGTGGAATACAGATTTTCAATGGTATGACCTGAAAATTGTCTGGATTTCCTCTGTGTCCATTGTTATGTTCCCCTTTTCATTTCTGATTTTGTTAATTTGCATGTTCTCTCTCTCTCTGCTTTTTCGTTAATTTGGATAAAGGTTTGTCTATCTTGTTGACAAACAAGATAGACAAACCTTTTCTCAAACAACCAACTCTTCCTTGCATTGTTTTTTTTTTTTTTTTTTTTTATTGTTTCTATTTTTATGGTTTCTATTTTATTGATTTCAGCCCTCAAGTTGATTATTTTCTGGCATCTACTCCTATGGGGTGAGTTCGCTTCTCTCTGTTCTAAGGCTTTCCAGTTGCACTGTTAATTCTCTTATGGGACTATTCTCTGTTTTCTTCATATGGGCACTTAGTGCAATGAACTTCCCTTGTAGCACTGCTTTCAAGGTGTCCCATAAGTTCGGGTATGTTGTGTCCTCATTCTCGTTGAATATTAGAAAGTTCTTAATTTCTTTATTTCTTCTTTGACCCAGGTGTGGTGCAATTGCACATTGTTCAGTTTCCATGAGTTTGCAGGTTTTCTGCTATTTGTGTTGTTGTTGAATTCCAATTTTAAAGCATGGTGGTCCGATAAGATACAGGGGACTATTCCTAGTCTCTTGTATCTGTTGAGGTTTGTTATGCCACCTAGTATGTGGTCGATTTTAGAGAAGGTTCCATGTGGAGCAGGGAAGAAGGTATATTCTTTTGTCTTTGGATGGAATGTTCTATAGATGTCTGTTAACCACAGTTGAGACATAACTTCTGTTCTTTTGTTTCTTTGTTGAGTTTCTGATTTGTGGTCCTGTCTAGTGTTGAGAGTGGTGTATTGAAGTCTCCCACTATAAGTGTGTGAGGTTTTATATGAGCTTTGAGTTTTAGTAGCGTTTCTTTTACAAATGTGGGTGCCTTTGTATTAGGGGCATAGATGTTCAGAACTGAGACTTTGTGTTGATGGATTTCTCCTGTGATAAATCCGAAATGACCCTCTATCTCTTTTGATTAACTTTGGTTTGAAGTCTAACTTGTTAGATATTAGGATAGCCACGCCTGCTTGCTTCTTGGTTCCATTTGATTGGAAAATCTTTTTCCCAACCCTTTACCCTGAGGTAATGCCTATCTTTGAAGCTTAGATGTGTTTCTTGTATGCAGCAGAAGGATGGATTCTGTCTTCGTATCCATTCTGTTAGCCTGTGTCTTTTTATAGGTGAGTTAAGACCATTAATGTTGAGGGTGAGTAAGGACCATTGATTGTTGATGCTTGTTTATTTTAGGTTTGTTGTTGGCAGTGGTATTGTGAATATATTTGTTCTGCTTTACCCTTGGTTTCTGGTGTAGTTGGATTATCTGTTGCCTACATTTTTGTGGGCATAGTTACCTTCCTTGGGTTGGAGTTTTCCTTCCAATACTTTCTGTAGGGCTGGATTTGTAGATACGTATTGGGAAAATCTGGTTTTGTCATTAAATATCTTGTTTTCTCCTTGTATAGTGATTGAGAGTTTTGCTGGATATAGTAGCCTAGGCTGGCATCCGTGTTCTTTTAATACTTGTAGAACGTCTATCCAGGACCTTCTGGCCTTGAGGGTTTCCATGGAGAAGTTTGGTGTAATTTTGATAGGTCTGCCTTTATATGTTACCTCTCCTTTTTTCCTTCACTGCTCTTAATATTCTTTCTTTATTCTGTATGCTAGGTGTTTTGATTATTATATGTTGAGGGTCTTTTTTTCTTTGGTCCAGCCTATTTGGGGTTCGGTATGCTTCTTGTCCTTTCATGGGCATGTCCTTCTTCAGATTTGGAAAGTTTTCCTCGATGATTTTGTTGAATATATTTTCGGCACCTTTGAGCTGGGCTTCCTCACCTTCCTCTATGCCTATTATTCTTAGGTTTGGCCTTTTCACGGTGTCCCACATTTCCTGGATGTTTTGTGTTAAGGATTTGTTGGATTTATGATTTTCTTTGGATGATGAATCTATTTCTTCTAGTTTATCTTCTGCGCCTGAGATTCTCTCTTCCATCTCTTGAATTCTGTTGGTTATGCTTGCGTCTGTAGTTCCCAATTTTTTGCCCAGTCTTTCTATTTCCAGCATTCTTTCGGTTTGTGTTGCCTTTATTTTCTCTATTTCAGTTTTCAAGTCTTGAACCGTTTCCTTCACCTGCTTAATTGTTTTTTTCTTGGTTTTCTGTACTTTCTTTACTTTCCTTAAGGAATTTGTTCATTTCTTCCACTTTGTTTGTTTGTTTTTTCCTCCATTTCTTTAAAGGGATTTTCTCACATCTTCTTTGAGGGCCTCTATTATTTTTATGAAGGTAATTTTTAAGTCGTTCCCTTCTTCTTCCTCTGCTTTGTTGTTGTAGATTCTAGTTGGTGTAGATTCCCTAGATTCTAGTTGTGTCATGCTTGTCTTTCTGTTATTCGGTGTTTTCTTGTATTGCTGTCTTCCCATAGCTTCTTCCAGTAGGTGTTGGTGGGGTCTCCCCCTCTCTCTATGGTACTTCACCGGTGGGCTTATGTGGGTCAGAGATTCAATACCTGTAGCTCTGGGTGGTCAAAGCTCTATAGGAGGTCTCTCCGCAGACAGGGACCCAGCGATGGGGTCAGGGCTGAGGATCCAGTAGAAGATGCCTCTAGCCAATGGCTCTAGCCAATGGCTGGCAGAAGAGGACAAAGGCTGAGCTGTAACTTGGGAAGTTTTTGCAGGATAGTAGGATCTCACTGGAAACTGGAACTCTCCAGCTCTTTCTTTAGCAGAGGCCCTGCTTTGGGGGTCAGGGATCTTGCTGGTGGGAACCTCAGTGGACTCGGGGAGATAGGCGGATCTATGGGAGGGGCCCAGGACTCCAGCAGAGGACTGGAGGTGGGGTCAGAGACCAAGCAGGTGGAAATTATGGGTGGTTCCATGTGGATAGGCAGGTCTCCTTTGTTCAGAGTTGCTCGGAGAAGTCTCCGAAGTAGGGTGGACTGTTGGCTCCACCCTCTGCCCCAGTGCTCAACCAGAGAGGCAGAACAGTGGGCTCACGGTGGGGATGGGTGGGGGTGTATCAGAGCTCCAAGGGTGCTCTCGATGGGGACAGGACACAGGAGCAGAGGGATCAGGGGCCAACTCAGGGAGTTGGGGGGGGAGGAGGAGAGGTTGTAGGGGAGAGGCCTCTCCAATTGGGCCCAAACTCACCTCTAGCCAATGGCTGGTGGAAGAGGACAAAGGCTGAGCTGTAACTTGGGAAGTTTTTGTAGGATAGTTGGATCTCACTGGAAACTGGAACTCTCCAGCTGAGGCCTCTTTCTTTAGCAGAGGCCCTGCTTTGGGGGTCAGGGTTCTTGCTGACGGGGAACTCAGAGTGGACCCGCGGAGATAGGCGCATCACTGGTTTAATTTTTATTAACAAAGCATTGTACTATTCCAGATATATTCTCTTGCTGGGCATAGTGGTGCATGCCTTTAATCCTAGCACTTGGGAGGCACAGAGGCAAGTGAATCTCTGTGAATTCTAGGTCAGTCTTGTCTACATGTGAGACCCTGCCTAAAAATTAATTAATTAATAAAATCAGATATTTTCTTTATTATTTTTAACATTATAAGAATTGTTTGACCCTCTGATGACAAAACTATATTTTGTGTTTTAAATTTTGTTATGTTGTCATCTTTTAGTGTGAAGTTGACAGGTTTGGTCTGACTCTGCTTACCTGTTCTACTAGCTAGCTATGCTAAGCCAAAGCTTAGCAGGACCCTTCCTTCACAGGGTGGTTTCCAAAGGTGGCAGGTATGCTAGTTTCACGATTCTCAGGGCCGTGTTGTGTGTATGAATTCCATATCCTCCTCTTTCTGTGTTGTTTTGTGTTCTCTCAAGGTCATGACTGAGTCTGTCTGTCAGTTCTACTGGCTGCATTCATCTCTGTACTTGTGCAACATTCTTTAGTTACCACTGAAGTTTCACCCATACCTGGACTAGACAGTGGACACTTAGCTGTTCCCAGCCTCTACCTTCCTCCTCACATGATACCTTTTTAAATGATAGTTTTGTCTAAAAGGTAAAGTGCTCAAGTCCTCCACTTCTCAAACTCCTATTCATGGTCTAGCTCAAATATCACTCTTATAATTCAGAGACTAACGAGCCCCTCCCCCAATCTAAATTGAGTTCTTTGTTATTTCTCTCTACTTAACACACGATGGATGCATTTATGAATGTAATTATAAAGTAATCTGTTTAATGTCTTTCATCTTTCCCAGACTTAGGTTTCTGGGGGTAGGGAACATGTGTTTTTCTCCAGTGGCTAGCATGTAGTGCAGGGTATTTGCCAAGTGAGTGATCACATTAATTAATCTACCATGTTACCCTGGTAGATTAACCATCTGGTTTGATTGTTTGTTTGGTTTTTGATACAGGCTCTTAGTATGTAGCTCTGGCTATCCTGGAAATCATTGTATAGACCAGGCTGGCCTCAAACTCAGAGATCCACCTGCCTCTGCCTCCTGAGTGCTAGGATTAAAGCCATGTGCCCAGTTTAACCATGCTCCCCCCCGTCCCCGTTTACTTCAATTTTAAAAGCTTATTAACAGCATGTCATTATTATATCAAACAATTATATTACTGACCATTGTCTTGGAGTTTGTGCAGAGAATTGGTTATGCTCACATTCTCTTGTCTGGGAGCTAATGGGAGAGAAAAACAAAACTTACTACTTGAAAGACAGAGTTTCATAGCCTTAAGTGGCTTAGTAAATTTTCCCTGCACTAGGGACTGGACCCACTGCCTTATGCTCTTGCACTGAGCTACCTCCCAAACCTCTCTTTTCATTTGGAGACTAAGTCTCACTAAGTTGTTCAGGCTGGCTTTGAACTTGGCAGTTCTCCTGCCTGAGCCTGCCAGACAGCTGAGGTTGCAGGGCTGTACACTAGGTCTGGCTCCAGGCTTGAACTTTCAAAACAAAAAACAACTTAAATAAGTTTAAGAAACATACATTCAAAGCTCTTTGTGGAAGGCCGTAAGTAAAGTTATATATGAAAGAACCGAGTGACCCCTAAAATGAAGGCAGCATTCATGTTAGCTGAAGGGGATATTTCGGGATCATGAAAGGTTGTTTGGTTGTTTACATTAGATGCTGCTATGCCATGTTAGTGAAATGAGCCATTCATCTTAACCTGATCTTTCCTTTGGAGTTTTGCAGATGGAAAATCCGTTCTAGATACAGGACAGCAGCCTTCTTTCCCTCTTCTTCCTTTCTTAAAGCTAGAAGAGGGCAAAGCAGACATAAATAAATAACATGGGGCTGCTCAGAGAGAGTAATAGAAGGCTAAAATTTACTCTAGTCAGTCATGTTGGTAGCACTTACAGTTCTGGCTACTCACAAAGCTAAGGGAAGATGACCTTTTGAGGCCAGTCATGGAAAACATAGCAGGACCCACTTCCCAGTACAAAAAGGATACAAAAACCTGAAAGTATAGCTTGGTAGTAGAGCCTTCCCTTAGTATGCACAGGGGTCCTGGTTCTATTGTCAGTACATCAAAAGCAAGCAAACAAACAAACAAAAAACCACCCAGAACTGAATTCACAACAAAATAAGTGTGTTTGGTGTTTTGAAAGACTTTTCCTGATGTGTATGGTCTGTTTTATCTTTTTTGTGTTCCCCTATAGTGTTGTGATTCTAGCAAGGTCTTAAGATCCTGCTGCATATGCAAAGGTGGAAGCTGAGATTGATGCTAATTAATCCTCATTTACCCTGCTTTTTGTGACTAAGTTCCCACTTAAGCTTAATATACCATTTTTAAAATTCTGTCTGCTTGCATGCCAGAAGAGGGCACCAGATCTCATTGTAGATGGTTGTGAGCCATCATGTGGTTGCTGGGAATTGAACTCAGTACCTCTGGAAGTCAGTGCTCTTATACTTTGAGCCATTTTTCTAGTCCAATGAGCCATTTTCATAAGAAAAAGATACATTTGGAATATATTCTGAAGGATTGCTTAAGATGAGTCTTGCCTTGAGTATCTGGAGCAGAAGCACATAAGAGAAACATGTGCTTACTTTTTTAATGGGACAGTTTCAAATGTAAATTGTAGGTTACTATCCTGTTTAGACTGTATACATAAATTGAGGTCTGGGAAACAGTTGACTGGATCAGTTGAGTTGAAGTGTTTAGACTGTTGTGTAGGGAGCAGATGCTCTAGCTAAATGCATGTCTTCTCAATTCCTCGGTGGCTTTTTTGGGGTGGGCGGGAGTGGGGGGAGTCCCTGGACTTAATGATAGTCTTAGAAGTCGGGTATGGTGGTTCACAGCTCTAACCCACACTCTCAAGGCAGAGGCAGCAGGATCTCTCTGAGTTTGAGGTCAGTCTGGACTATATATCAAGCTTCAGGACAGCCAGGGCTACATAGAGAGATCCTGTCTCAAAATATAAACAAATGCAACCAAATAAAAATAAATAAATGGTTTAGAAATGGGATACTGAGTTCTGTCTTGTTGCTGCGAGGAGAGCTCATAGTTGCCTTTGGGGGTGTGAGGGTGGAATTGCAAGGTCAGCTTTACCACTGCCAAACAGCTGTTGTTTGATGTCATCTTTATACATTAGGATAAAGGAAATTAGGAGAAACTTGTATGCTGTCTTAGTCCTGTAATTTTGTCTGTTATTCCTCTTTACTGGTTGAACTTTCTCTTTTTGCTTGGTTGCATGTTCTGTTTTCCTGAGGCATGCTCAGCCTTGGTGCTACTGTGTCAGCTGGTGTAATTTGCCTACTAGCAGGTACAGCCAGGGTCCCCTTATTGTCTTTCTGCCTGTTATTTCCCCAGCCTCCTTACTGCTAGGAAATAATGCTAGCATTAGTGTTACTTATCTATTTGATATTTATGTGTATGTTTGTGTATGTATATGTTGTTGATTGTTTTACTACTCTTTTGTTCTTTGCTCTTTTGGGAGGCCTGCCACCCAGCTCCCAAATTAATCTCATATGGAGGTTTATTCTTGAGGAGGTTATTTTTAATTATAAATGCCCAGCCTTAGCTTGGCTTATTTCTTGCCAGGTTTTCTTAAATTATCCCAAGTACCTTTTGCCTTTGGGCTTTTTCTTTTTCTTCTATATATCTTACTTTCACTTTTACTCTGTGGTTGGCTGGGTGGCTGGCCCCTGACATCCTCTTCTCCTTGTTCTATCTTGTTCCTTCCTCTTCTCCTATTTATCCTCTCTGCCTGCTAGTCCCACCTATCCTTTCTCCTGCTTCGATACTGGCTCTTCAGCTTATTTTTAGAACATCAGGTGTTTTAGATAGGCAAAGAATCACAGCTTCACAGAGTTAAACAAATGTAACATAAAAGAATATAACACATCTTTGCATCATTAAAACAAGTGTTCCATAGCATAAACAAATGTAGCACATCTTAAAATAATATTCCACAACGTGTGTGTGTGTGTGTGTGTGTGTGTGTGTGTGTGTGTGTGTGTGCGCGCGTGCCATGTGTGTGCAATGCCAACAGAGGCCTTGGGTGTTGGAGCCCATGGAGCTGGAGTTAGGGGTAGCTGTGAGCCATCTAAAGTGAGTCCTCTGGACAAGTAATAATGCATGCTTTTAACTGCCAAGCCATCTCTCTAGCCCCACTAGCATTATTTTTGATGTATTTAAATCGTTGGGTTCTGAGCCAGTATAGTGTTGCACACCTACAATATCAGCATTTGGGAGGGAGAGGCAGAAAGAAATATACTATATTCGAAGTCAGCTTAGGCTGTATTACAAAATCTTGTCTCAAACAAATACCCAACTGCTCTTTTTCTTGATTTATTTCTTTCTGAAAATCCTATTAGTGATTTTTCTTTAAATTTAGCATTTGTTTTTCACTATTTGGTTTTACTTTGGCCTAAATGTTGATATTCCCCCCTTTTTTTTTTTTTGGCTAATCAAGTGTACCATTTACAACTTTTCTCTGTCATGGTAGTGTCTGCATTAGCACAGACTACAGTTTGTAGTGCTTATGAGTCTGTTTTGGTGTTTTTCTTTTAGTCTAGATTTCTACTTTGTGCTATTGTTTGATTGTTTGGTCCATCAGTTTTGACATGCAGTCACGGTGTATATCTCATGTTGGCCTAAAACTTCCTTTGTAGATAAGTCTGGCCTCCAGCTCTTAATACTCTGCCTCTACTTCCCAAATATAGATTACAGATTCTTACCATCTACACTCTGAGATGACCAGAGTAAATTGATGAATTTATGGCTTTATAAGCTGTTACTACTTGGTAAAGCATGGACTCTAGTTCTTGTATTTTTGTTTTGGTATGTTTTTAAATATATCCATGCCTTTGCTGGATTAGTGTTAGAATTATATTAAATGTGAGAATTGACTTGAAGTCAGTTCATAGGATCATAATGCTTACCTTCCCTTTCTTGGTCATAGAACAGTTATTCAATTAATTAAAGCTTCCTTTTGGTTCTTCAGTGTAGGTCTCGGAAGGCTCACATTAATACTTGGTCATTTCCAGGTGTTAAGTATTTAACTATAGGCCTTTACCCTGTGTGCTTCTAGGACCTAAAGGAACAGTTCTTGTCCTTACTATTCCAGACAGCAGAGACTTATTCTTAGAGCCATTTAATGTCAGCAGTCTTTATTGTTCTTTGTTTAAAGAATCTAATAGCTGACCATGGTGCCTCATGATTGTAATCCTATCACTTGGGAGGCAGAGGCAAGCAGGGGGTTTCCTATGAGTTGAGACCAGCCTAGATTACAGAGAGAGACCTGTTTTCTTTTCTTTTTTGTCTTGTAATTATTTAATTTAATTATTTTCCAGAAAAAATTTACTGTGGTCTGATAAAATACTACATTCTGATAAATTTGGTAGGGCTTGTTGGTTGGTTGGTTGGTTGGTTTTTCTGAGACAGGGTTTCTCTGTGTAGCCCTGGCTGTCCTGGAACTCCCTATGTAGACCAGGCTGGCCTCAAAGTCAGAGATCCATCTGCCTCCGCCTCTGGAGTGCTAGGACTAAAGTCATTTGCTGCTGCCGCCACTGCCACCACCCAATTTTGGTAGCTTTTTAAAAAGAGGTATGTGATGGTTTTTGTCTTGTTTTTCTAGTGCTAGAGATGGGAATCAGGGCCTTCTGTGTACTAGGCTAGAGCTCTGCCATTGAGGGATACATTTCCAGCTTTTTCAAAAGAAAAAGAAAATTTGTATTTATTTATTTATTTTTTAAGTTCTTCTCACTCTGTAGTCCAGATTAGCATAAAATACAGGAGAACCTCCCATATGAACCTCACAAATGCTTAGACAAGAGTCCTTACCCCTTGCAGCAAATTTTGGTTTTTCTTTTCATCTGATTGACAAAAGGGGATGCAGCAAACTGGAAGCTGACAGTGTCTGACTCTAGAATAAGATCATTAATTTTTCTTTGATTGAGTTCATCTGTGTAGAAATTTGGAAGTTGGAGATGGAGGTCTGGTGCCTGTTTTATATGTCTAGGTTAATTTGTGTGTAAATAAACAGTAGCCTTGAAGTCTATAGTTCTTCAGGAACTGCATCCCTACTTAGAAGTGCCCAGATAAGCAGTTTGTGCTTTTGAAAGACCCCGTCTGCAGAAGGAATTCTGTCACTTGACTGGCCTTATGTGTGTCCACCTGGGTGTACATCTGCTTATGGAAGCTAGGAGTTGGTATCATACCTTCCTCAATTGCTCTCTATCTTTTGAAATAGGGTTTATCTCTCAACCTGGTACTTACCAATTGGCTAGACTGGCTGGCCAGTGAACTCTAGGGATCCATTATACCTACCACCTAGGATTACAGACACATGTAACCATGGTTGGCTTTTTTATGTGGGTGCTTGGGATCTGAACTCAGCTTGTCATGCTTGTGCATGAGATACTTTACTGACCAAGCTATCTCCTCAGACGAAGAAAGGTTTGAAAGTCCTGTGACTCTTGTCCCATCAGTTTCTCCTGCCTGTCCTTCAGATGTATCTTAGTGTACAGCAGTCACTGTGATAGCCTCCCTGAAGACCCTTTTCTGTTCCTTCCTACTTTCTCTCCTGGTTTCTAACTGTCCCACACAAGAACCTGAGGAACCGAATTAAAATTTACATGGTTCCTATATGTCACCTTGAAGATACACTGAATTATTAATTAATGACAATAGTCTCCATCCTTTTCCGTTACCTTGCTTTGTGGCATTAGTTTTATTGATCTGCAGATTCAGTTGAGTATTAAGAATAGTCTATTCATAAGCTGAGATAGGAGAATTGCCTGAGCCTAGGAGTTTAAGGCAATATACGTTTTTCTCTTTAAAAAAAAAAAGTGTCTTTGTTGAACACATACAGATTTTTAAAGTGTGTGTGTGTGTGTGTGTGTGTATGTGTGTGTGTGTTCGTTCAGGTATCCACAGAAGCCAGAAGAGAGTATCAAATCCCCTGGAATTGTACTTATAAGCAGCTGTGAGCTTCCCTATTTGGGTGCTGGGAACTGAGCTCTGGTCCTGTGCAAGAGCAGCAAGTGCTCTTAACCCCTGGGCCATCTCTCCAGCCCCATGTGTACAGATTTTTAAATGACCATTCCTTAAAGAGTATAGCATAAGAGCTGTATTATCTGAAGTGAATTCAAAGCGCACAGGTAGATGAAAAGGTAATATGCAAATGCCATGCCATTTTATATAAGGAACTCTGGACACTTTAGTTGTCGGTCTCCTCAGGAGTTTTGGGATTCATCTCTTTCCCAGATATCACGACTGTACTGTTCTTTTTTTCCTCCAGTTTCTCCAAATCCTGAGAGATCAGGCAGCTGTAGTGTTTTAATGGCTAGTTTTTTGTTTTTTTGGGTTTTTTTTTTTTTTTTTTTTTTTTTTTTTAATAAGAAACAGAGGAGTATCTTCTGGTTGCAGTACAGGTACTCTGCTCTATCTGGTGGTATCTGGTAGAACTGAGTAGTGGGGAACCATGATTTGCTGGTAAAAGTGAGTTTTTGCACAGGAAAAAGACATTTCCATGTGCTTACTTTGTAAATAAAGCTTCTCTTGATTACTTTTAGAGGGGGCTAAGATAGAGTTCAGTTGGCAGAAAGCTTGTTTCACATGCACAAAGCTTTGGCTTCAATCCTTAGCACTGTAGAAACCTTGTGTAATGGTGCACTCGTGTAATCTCAGCACTTTGGAAGTGTGGGCAGGAGTTCAAGGTCATCCTTAGCTAGCTTGAGGCTAGCCTGGACTATATAAGACAGTTTCTTTTTTATTTTATGTATACAAATGTGCCTGGTACTCACAGAGGCCAGAAGTATGTGTAGGGTCCCTTGAAACTGTATGTGTAGGGTTAGTTGTGAGCTAACTAATGTGGGTGCTGGGAACAGAACCCTGGCCCTTTGGAAGAGGGAACAAGTGCTCTTTACTGCTGAGCCACCTCACTAGGCCAGGAGACCCTGTCACAAAACAAGGAAAAAACACTTGTGCAGAATCCAGGCAGTGATGGTACACTTCTGCAGAAGCAGCCAGATCTCTTGATCTGGTCTACAGAGCAAGTTCCAGGACAGCCAGGGCTATACAGAGAAACCCTGTCTTGAAACAAAACGAAACAAGCAAACAAGCAAACAAACAATAATCACAGGCAGGTAAGGAAACCTCTACCCTCCACTACATTTTTTTCCCTTTTTCTTTTTTTGAAAGTTTTGGAATATAAAGGCCTGCCTAGCCAGGCCAAATTGGAGGTTGTATTATGTACGTTTCTTGGTAATAGGTCTGATTCTTGAGACTTTGGGCTTAATAGTTCTTTGTGGGCTACAGATGAACTTTCATGGAACCGTATATTCTTTGTACTCAGTACCAACTCATGTGGAATAGGTATGCATCTCTATAGTGAGGGGCACAGGTTTGTCTGGTAAGCCTCTGTTTTCCTGCAGGACAAAAGGCTCAGCAGGACTCTGCTGGGGGAAAGCCAGACTCTCTGGGGCATTGTCACCTCAGCTCAAGGAGGATCTGAATTAAATTGAATGTAGCTATTTCCATTCTTGAGCTTGTGGGCTTAGAAAATGACCCTATTTTCACTTTCTAGTTGTTTTGTGGTGGTCTTTTGTCTTATTTTTGGGGTATGTTTGTTGTTCTTTCTTCATGTTTGTATTTTTTTTTCCTTTCCAATATTTAGAAGTTGAAATACGCTCCTAAACAAAGAACCAAAAGCATTGAAAATTTGAAAGAAATCTAAGGGTTCACAGAATAAAATCAGAGGCTTACGGTTGTACATTTGTATAAGATCCGCTCCAGTTTGGGTCTGTACATGAGACACTGTTAACAGAACCGAATATGGTAAGCTGATTTTTGAACATTACTTTGGACCAGGCTTTCCCTGAGTGATGCATTCTTTACTACCAGCTTTTGAGATACAAACTGTTCTTAACTCAGTTTAAAACATTTGGAAGCTGAAGTTCTGAGGGAGTGGTTAATGTCTAAAGTCTACTTTAGGACTGCTGATTGTTGATGTCACATGATGAAGAGCAAGTGAAATGACATTGCTAATCAGGTGATCTTGAGATGGGATGTTATCCTGGTATCTGGGTAGTGTATTCTGATGATGTAATCAATCTTAAGTATTGATTGAAATGCAGAACAGTAGTCAGTATTAGTGTGTTATGAGAAGTAGTTGACTGGCCGTCACTAGCTTGACGGCTGGTGAAGGGGCTGCAGCCAAGCAGTGTGGATAGCTGCCAGGAGCTAGAAGGATTCCCTCTAGAGCAGTGGTTCTTAACCTTCCTAATGCTGTGGCCTTTTAATTCAGTTCCTTATGTTGTGGTGACCCCCAACCATATAATTATTTCCATTGTTATTTCATAACTGTAATTTTGATACTATTATGAGTTGCAATGTAAATATCTGTATTTTCCAATAGTCTTAGGTAACCTCTGTGAAAAGTCATCCAACTCCTAAGGGGCCATGACCCACAGGTTGAGAACCTATACTTTAGAGCCTATGAAAGGAACATGTTCTGCTGACACACAAGGTTGATTGTAGTCTAGTTCAGCTCATTTTAAATACCTTACCCTTATAGTCCCAACATCATTAAATATCTGGTAATTTGTTAGAATACAACTGTAAATATGGAAGCTGAGCTAGGAGCCCAGATCCATGGTGAAGAGCTCACCCTTCCAGTCCTGCTCCCTTCTTGGAACTCCTATTGTATTCATAGACAGCCTTTATCTTAATTTTCTCTTGGACTTTAGTAATAGCTTTCTAACAAGGAACGCTGTGCACAGAGAACAAGTCACTCTAGTGAAAATCATTCATGGCCCAGGCACTCCCTTCTCACTGATATTCAGTTTCTCATTGGAAGTATAAAGGAATTTTTCCTTTTGAAAATTCCATGATCTGCCAGGCGGTGGTACAAGCCTTTAATCTCAGTACTAGGGAGGCAGAGACAGATGGATCTCTATGAGTTAGAGGCCAGACTGGTCTATAGAGTGAGTTCCAGGATAGCCAGGGCTACACAGAGAAACCCATCTTGAAAAACCAAAAAGAAAGAAAAAGAAATATCAGTAATCATAAGCCTGTGAGGTAAGGATAGTCTTCACATTTATAAAGGCTTGTCTTGAGGGAAAGAAACACCTCACATAGCTGACTAAGCTAGCACATAGTACATCCTAAAATAGATGGAGGTGGGCTTGTAGGCAGATGTTCAGCCTGGAAGACTCTTCCTTCTCTGAGGGTGGAAAGGGCAACATTTAAAAGGAAGTGTTTGAGCATTTAACACTGTGCTTTGGGATTTAAAAAGCAGGACTGCTGCTGTGCAGGTGTATGTATATTTTACTGCCATGAAGATATGTGACAATGCCCATTTAGCTCTGTAGTGTATAGTCTGTATCTGATTTGGATACATTGCTCTTCCCTCTTGTCCAGCTCCCAAGAAAGGATGTTCCCTGTTTACTTGAGCAGTATCTTAGCAAGCACTGGAACATATCTGTGGTGCCCAAGTGTCAGATGTCTTCCTGTACAGTTGCTTTAGTTTTATGTGAAGACTCATGAAACATACACAAACCTCAAAGTTACATTTCTAGGGGAACATGGGAGGACTGGCAATAGTTTATGCATAGGAAATAAGCATTTGTGTAGCAAATGTGTGTCCATTTCTGTGAAGGACTTTCATTTAGTAGACATGTTTGTCATTGGAGTCTGAGGTCATCATCATAAGTACGCTGGGGAGGGAGTCACCAGCTACATTGAAAGAGTTGTCACCCTCTTTTAACACAATCCTCTTATTCTCCTTTTCCCAATTCATCAAAAATTCTGGGGGGGGGCAGGGAGAGAAATTAGAAGCTAATGAGAATAAAATAAGGGTTGTTTCTAGGCCACACTGATTTGCCTATTGGAATGTTACTGTTTTCCAATATAAATAAGAAAAATTTACCCAGAAGAGAAATTTCCCTAGAGGTAAATTATGTCTTAGTCATACTGACTAAATGCCATGTAGCTTAATCTGGTGATACTTATTATGAAGTAGACCATGACATACTTATCTTTAGGTGTCTGTATGCTATGTCTCTTGACCCAGTCAGTATTCCTTTTTTGTTCAGATCCCTAGGGATTAGCTCACACAGAAGTCTCCTGGAGGTCTAAGAGTTCTGCCTTGCTCATTTCTGGCTTGTTTTTTTTTTTTGGGGGGGGGGGGGGGATCCTTGGGTATAGTACTCCCAGCATACCAAACACTGTAGGCCTCTGAGACAGTTAAATTGTATAAGCTAAGTTTGTAGTTAAGAGTTTGATGTCTCTTTCTGAAGGAGGGGTTACAAGTGACAGAGACTACTGTTGTAGACCATTCTGGTGCTTGCTTTAAACTTCTTATGTTGATATAAGTATTAATTGCAAACTTGATATACTTCTTCCTGTAAAATACCACCAGTATGATTTTTATAAACGTCTGTATGTGTAAAAAGTAAAGTTTTAGAATTGCAATATGTTGGAATTGTTAGGCTCTGCTTTGTTCAGGCAACCTGTCCATTGATACTGATGCAAACTGGCCTTTGAATGGGCCCATTCAGCTTCTGGGTCACGCTGTCACTTTTGATTCTTCTGTTGCTGGGTATCATGCTGGTCACTTTGACAGTCTACCAAATCAGTGTCCTTATTGGCTAATTTTCTTGTTCTAACTACAGCTGTTCGACAGGATTCAGCATTTTCCTTTCTATGTGCAGTGTCATTTAGGCACTGGCAGTTCATCATACTTTATCTTAAGTGCTGCTTTTTTCCCCTGATATTTTCATTATCTGAACTTAATATGTTTACAATTTAAATTTTTAAAGGGACTTTGGGAATGGCTCAATGATAGAGTGTTTGTTAGCATGTGGAAGGCCCAAGGTCCATCCCTAGGACTGTAACACACATTTCTTTCCCCTTCTATCTATCAGCTTCTTCTGTAAGAGCCTGGTGCCTTTCAGTGTAGATTGATACTTGGAGATGAAGATCTGAGTGCTGGGTGTACTCTTTGACAGTATCAGGGAGACCTCACTTCAAGATCTAGCAGATAGAATAGGAAGCACGTGTGTTTATGCCCTTGTGATGCTAAAGCATCCACATTTTTATGTTGCATACATAATGTGTAAATTAAAAGCCAACTTATACAATGTTCTCTGATTCCAGTATAGCACACTTTAGTCTCCCCTCCTACAACTTCTTACCCTACTAGTAAATATCCTGGTGTCCAAGGTGATAGTATATTTACATACAAAGAAATATTAGTAGTAGTTTCAGAATTGCTAGTTTATAGCCTTATGGAAAACATCTTCTTTCCTTCCTTCCTTCCTTCCTTCCTTCCTTCCTTCCTTCCTTCCTTTTACCTTCCAATCCCAGTTCCCTCTTCCCCCTTTCCTCCCGTTCTCCCCTTCCTCCCATCCCACCTCCCATCTGCTCCTCAGAGAGGGTAAGGCCCTAGGATATCAGCTAAGTCTGTCCCATCTCCTCCTTGAGGCAGGACCAAGGCACCCCCCCTTTCCATGTCTAGCTGAGCAAGGTGTCTCTCCATAGAGAATGGGCTCCACTAAGTCAGTTTATACACTATAGTTAGATCTTGGACCCACTGCCAGGGGCTTCATATGCTGTCCAAGCCTGTATTCAGGGGGCCTAGTTCATTCCTATGCTGGTTCCACAGTTGACAGTGCAAAGTCAGTGATCTTTCACTAGCTCTGGTTAGCTGATTCTATTGTTTTCCCATCATGGTCTTGACTCCTTTGTTCATATTATTGCTCCTCCCTCACTTTGATTATACTCCAGGAGGTCTGTGCAATGGTTAGTTATATAACTTTGCATCTGCTTCCATCTGTTTCTGGAAGAGGGATCTAGCTTCTCTGGGGTTTTGGATTGTAGGCTTTGCTTTATGTCTGGTATTAACTTACGAGTGAGTACATACTATATTTGTCTTTCTGGGTCTGGGTTACCTTACCCAGTATGGTTTTTCCCCCCCTAGTTCTGTCCATTGGCTTGCAAATTTAAAGATACTGCTTCTCACTACTGAGTAATACTCCATTGTGTAAATGTACCACATTTTCTTTATCCATTCTTTGATTGAGGGGTATCTAGGTGGGAAACATATTTCTTAATGATGTTTATGGACTTGGTTCATTTCTCTTTGCTCTTACTTTTATGTCTTTTAGTAACTGAGGTGGGCTCTTTCTCCTTCACTCCTCACTATGGTATTAATCATTTGCAGTTAAGTTTATTTGCTAGAACCAGCAGTCTACAGTAGGTTCTCTCCATTTCCCTTGATTTAGTTTTTGGATTATGTGAAACATAACTGTGCCTCTGAGTCAAGTGCAGACAGCCCTGCTCAGGGATATGCAGGCCTCCTTACAAACTACTCTTTTTACTTTTTGGTTTATTCTTCCTGTATTTCTCTTGTGTCACTTTAAACTTGTCAGGTTTGTGTTTAGAATTGTTTACCATGGTAGAAAAGGCATTCCCACTATTCTCAGCTGCTCCTCACCTGGCAATGCTGGAAGGAAGGGTACAGGATTGAAGAACACTTTCTTTGTTATTTTTGAGACGGGATCTCTAGCTGTCCTGGAATTCGCTCTGTAGACCAGCCTGGCCTCAGACACACAGAGATTCACTTATCTCTGCCTCCAAGTGCTGGAACTAAAGATATGTGCCACCACACCTGGTTGAGGATGACACTTTTGTGTGTTGATGCCTTCATACTTTTATACTTTGTCTCCTTGGTTATGAGTTGGTAGCATTCAAAGTTTAAGATCTTATGTAACATCTGTAATAAGGCAGGGAAAGGACACACTCTTCCCTCTACTGTCTTACTCACCCCTATATTTTAGAATTTTCAAACACCACATTGCATGTTCCTTGAAAAATAGCAAAGACTAAACAGGTAAGTGCTCTTGCTACCAACCTGACAGCCTGAGTTCTATCCCAGAACCTATACCAAAGGTGGTCCTTTAACCTCTGTACTGGTGATGTGGCAGGTCTACACACAGTACATTTAAATTTAGTTATTTGTTTATTTTTAGTAACAGAAGCATCATAGATGAGGATATAACTCTCTTTGTGTCCCAACACCAAACCAGTTTTACTTTCCTTAGAGATGGGTCTCCATATTCTGCCCAGCTTGGTCTTAAGCTCTTCCTAGGCTCAAGCATTCCTCTTGCTTCAGTCTTCAGAGTGTCTGGGCTATTGTGTTCTTTATACACATTTACTCCCATGTGCCCATAAGAAAAGAATACTGTTTTCCAACTAAGAGCTTTTTGTTTTGTTTTCTTTAGACAGCAGTTCTGCTGCTGTCTTGGAGATGTTTCTGTACTTTATGATAGTTCTGCCTCCTCATCCCTTCCAGCTGAATGGTGTCTGCTAGCTAGTGTCCCTGAATGTGACTCCTAGGACACACATGAGATTGCTACTGGTATCCCTTCTTGGTCCTAACAGTCCAGTAACTTCTCCCTCAAGTCCTAGATTTTACCTTCTCTGCTGGCATTGTTATCAGAGCTACCATTGCTCTGCTGGCCATTGATACTCTCTATTTCCTAAGCCTAAATTTTAGGTAGTTTGGCAAAAGTGGAATTGTTTTGTTTTACTCCAAGTGAGATTGATCATTTTTCAATGTAGGAATTAGCCAGTTCCATTTCTTTTCTGTGGTGTGACCATTTTAATCATTTTTATATGTCAGTTTGTGTGAGTTCTTTGTATATGCTAGGTTCATTTATTTCACATATATTTAGTGTCATGCAGTGCCACTCAGTTGGTAGAATGCTTGCCTAGCATGGATAAAACCCTGGGTTTGATCCCTAGCACCCCATAAACTGCTTGTGGTAACACATCTCTATAATTCCAGTACTGGAAAGATCAGAAGTTCAGAGTCATTTATTGCTAGGGTACCAGCAATAAATAAGAGCATGAATTCTTAGGAGGAATTTGGATGAAGAAAAATCTAAATAAATAAGACAATAATATAGGTACTTAAAGTGCCATCAAGATAGGATAGAGTCCCAACATCTCCCCAGAGCGTCTGTCTCTTGGGTACTTGCTATTAGGTGGTTAGTCAGGGAAGGGGAGAACAAGATGATTGATAAGAAGGAGCTGGCCATGTCCAAAGACACCAGCTTGTACCTTGTACCTTCAGAGGTAGGCTTGTCTGAGCAAGGGGAACAGGGTGGCAAAGCAGACAGGCCAGTTTGTTGCAAGTGGCTGTAGTCTCCTCAGCCTAAGTGACTAGAGTGATGAGTCCAACTCCTACAGCTGGTCCTCCTGGGGCCAGGCCAGGTTAGCAACAACCTTGCCTGAGGGGACAGGCACTTTAGGACTGGATCAATGGGTTTGTGATTGTTTTAAGGCCTAGGCCTCCTCTTTAATAAAGGAAAATTTTCTGTTTCAGATTACCTAGGAACAGTACGATTTGGGGTTATCACAAATAAACATCTTGCGAAACTGGTATCCTTAGTACACTCTGGAAGTGTGTATTTACATAGACATTTCAACACATCACTTGTAAGTATTTTAAAATCACATTTGTATTAGTGCAGTGGTTCTTAACCTTATTGTAGGTCACAGACTCAATGAGAACTGGATGAAATGTATGGACCTCTCCCTAGGAAAGAGCAAGTGATTTTATGTGCAAATTGAGAATTCCTATAAGCCCACCCTAGAGCCCAGCCCCTGGTAAGAATCTGTGCATTAGAGGGTCTTAAATGTGCTATTTAGACCGTGTTTGCTTAGTACTTAAATTGTGATACAGCTTTGTTAGTTGCCCTTCCTGAGTGAAACTGTGGTTACTCAGTTGGTGATTTCTTACTCTAGGCCCACATTCTCTGAGATTAGCTTCCACTGGGCAGTGTTGTTCATTTGTTCTTATATGAAGAGCAGGGATGTGAGGGGCTTTTCTCCTACAGTAACAGTGGAGTGTCCAAGTTCTTGTCAAGAGATAGGGAGAAGTGGGTAGCTTCTCACCTCAGAGATTCTAAGTTCTCATTTCTCCTTTGTTCCCTGATTTTATTTGCTACTTTGCTGGGATTGCTGCCACTTACCTACTTCTGAGCCTTAAGCTTCACATCTGTGTCCTTGCAACTTCCACAGTCATTGCTGACAGGTTTTCTGAAGTATTTTATATTTAGTCATATTATTAATTTTGTTACACACAGAGACACACACACACAGACACACACAGACACACACACACACACACACACACACACACACACACACGGAGGTCCAAGGACAATTTGCAGAAGTTGATTTTCTCCTTTCATCATATATGTCATAGGAGTGCCTTTATCCATTGAGCCTTCTTGCTGGCCCTCTGAGGTGTTTTCATTGTTGACAAGATTGCTGGCTTTCAACAGGATCATTGGCTTTGAGATCCAATGAC
The DNA here is from genome assembly GCF_943737965.1 of Phodopus roborovskii. Lineage (NCBI taxonomy): Eukaryota > Metazoa > Chordata > Mammalia > Rodentia > Cricetidae > Phodopus > Phodopus roborovskii. The sequence continues at coordinate 39,441 of NW_026125020.1, forward strand.
GATTTCTGCCCTTAGCTCAGGGTCATGGATCTTTCCAAATGCTATTGAGCCCCCACCACAGAGTGTCCCTTGTTTGCCAGTCATTTTAGCATCTGCCTAACTCTCATATCTCAGATATTGTGCTTTTCTTCTTGCTATTTATATTCCTAAATGTATTTTTGTGTTTTCCAAATGGAAGTGTTCATGATGTGTTTTAAACCCTCATTGTCGTACTCTGAGCATCACCGCTGTGGTTGCCTCTCCCACTGCCTGCTCACTTTCCTTGTGCCCATATAGCTTTTCACCTCATCTGCTTTGCTAGCTCTCATTTTCTTACACCATTGTTTTTGCCTGTATATATTTATAGCACAGGGCTTCAAGGAAGAGTAAATGGAGAAAAGGAGAACTGTGAAGTCATTCTGAAACTGTCCAGGCTTGCTGCCTCAGTTGGGTGCTTTCATTTGTTTATCAGCTGATGCCTTTTATCAAGTGAAGTATCTTAAAAAGCAGAGGTAGTGGCACGGTCATCATGTGGTCGCATTCCAGTCTCCATTCTGGTGGTCACCACATGCTTCATCTTGTGAGACCTTTCACTCTGGAAATTACTTGAAGCTCTGGTTTATTGTCATTGGACTTTCAAAAGTACTTTCATATTACAGAAGAACAAAGCAATAATACCACTACACACAAAGTGTGACCTGGGCCTTGCGTAAGCTTAGGTTACTCACTAATTTACCCAGTTACTGGTGTGACCATCACCAAAGCCTGTGTAGCCTCTGCGTAGTGGAAACTCCATTCTGACCTCTAGGACAGGACTTGATAAGCTAAGGTTAAGCTCTAACATCCCGTCACCAAGGACGGTAGGACTAGATTCTTTTATAAGTACCTCGTGGTGCTCTGTAACTCTCCTTAGACTGGGGGACTAGAGGTCATTACAGCTACCTAAAGGCAGGGAGAGTACTTGTGGATAGGTGAGTCTATCTCAGCAAAAGGCAAACCCAGTGATGTGAAAGCGACATCCTGCTCCCATGGTGACTTTCTCCCCACTTGTTGAGGACACTCGTGAGACTGTGTGGAGTGGTGGGCTGAGTGTTGGCTTTACAGCCAGCAGTGGTGCCTTTTCTGGGTGCTTTTTTTCTCCCTCACAGTGCAGCTTGACCAGGCCTCTGGAGGACAGTGCTGGCACTTTGGCTCTGCTGTGTCTTACTCACCTGTTTTATTCTTTTGAATTTGTCCTTGGCAGGTCTTCCCCAGGGAAGTAATGAACTTCACAGCTGAGAACATCTATAAGTGGGCCTCAGAAAACCAGGAGACCCTGTTCCGATGGCTACAGCCCCATGGAGGCAAGAGTCTGCTGTTGAACAATGAGCTGAAGAAAGGACCAGCACTCTTCCTATTCATACCTTTTGATCCCTTAGCTGAGAGGCATCCTCTCCTGGATGAGGTAGGAGTCCTGGTGATCCTCTCATAGCTCTTCTTCCAAGTTCAGAGTGGCTTTCAGGTATAGTAGCTGTGGCTCAGTGGTTTGTGCCTGGGTTAGGGATTTCTCCCACATTCTCCGACCATCGTTATTTGTTGATCTCGTGAGGGGTGACTAGGAGGGAAGGGAAATTGCTTCCCCAGATATAGACCAGGTGACTGCACTAATGTTCCTGTTTACAAGGTATTAGGATCACAAGCAAACTGATAAGGCCTAGGAAGTGCCACTGTCATGGGGCTGCCAGCTTTGGCCATCCTGGGGTCAGTAACACGGTGGCCAGGTGAAGCTGCAGTGGTGCTGTGTACCTTTTTCTCTAGATGGTTCTTGTTGCATGGATAGACAGATTTCCAGAGACAGGTGCTGCAGGAGTCTTCCCACCCTCTCTCCTTTCTGGAACATCCATTCTTTCTAGGCGTGAGTTTATTTTATACATGGATCATTTGGAAGCACTTAGAGGAACAATAACAATCAGCAGGAGAGAGCCTAGGATTGCTAAATTGGATTTATTAGGTTTTTATTTTTTTCTTTCCCTCAAGAATCCCTTAATTGGCTCAAACCAGAATCTGACAGCCAGTGTAGCAGAGATCAGGCCAGGCAGACATAGTGCTCTGGAGTCTGGGGCAGAACTTTTCACCAGCCAAGACTCACTCTGATGTTCTTCAGCATTTGGTCCAAGTTGTTATCCCCACTGGGAACCTTCTGACTGATGCCACAGTCTGGCTTTAAAAGAAGAAAGGAGAGAGCAATGAAGTAGTTCTGTTCCTTCCACTGAACTAGTCTTAAGACTTCATTTCTTTAGAAAATGTGCACTGCATGAATGTTTTATGGTCCAAAAGTCTCTTTTCCATGCCCAGGCCTCTGTGCCATCTAGATTAAAAGCCATCTAGGTGTGCAGGAAAGGTAGCTATGGCTGTGACTTTTTACTTTTGGGATATTGTCTTCCTTGACTTGGGCATGAAGAGAGGTGGGTCTAGACCCTCACTCCAGAGGGCTGAGGTTGAATTTGGCACCAGAGGGAGGCTTTGCTTTTGTTCTCAGATGAGCATCTCCCCACATCTTCTGTTTCTAGCATCTGCTGGCAGGCCTTTTTAAAAATCAGTTTCACCTGTGACTCTTCACAGGATTCCTAGGGTGCTGTATAGTAGGTGGAGTCTATATGGGCAGGGTGGCCCCTCTTAATATTGTGCATTCCTGAGACAAGCATCATCTACCCAGCACCTTCCTTCATGTGCCGTGTCAGTCTGGCCAGTGTTCACTGGGTACTGGGAGCTCATAGGGAAAGAAGTGTGTGGTAACTACAGGTGTCTGGTCTCAGAAACTGGTCCTGTTGAGAACTAAGAGCCTGCTCATTAGTCAGAGGACAATCAGGCTCCCGCCAGGCCTGGTCAGTAAGGAAAAGAGGGAAGTGATATCCCAGAGAACAGGATCCTAGCAGAAGGGGAGGAGGGGCTTGGGAAAAGCATCATACTTTAGTAAGGAGAGCTAAATGCTCAATAGAGAGTTCAGGGCAGCTTTGTTTTTCATTGTGGGCCTAGATCTGGGCAGACAATTGAGGGCATAGTAGGCAAGGACCCTTATGATGGTTGTGGGCTTTGTGTAGGTTGTAAGTGACCAAATGGTGGCTGTACCAAGCCTAGGAGTGGGCAACTGCCTTTACATATATGCCACTAGCATGGACACCTCACACTTGCATGTGTACACACAAAGAAAACATAGATCCTGACACCAGGGACACTGTTCCCTAGTGTTCCTACAGCATTCTTGAGACATCATGCTGTATATTATGCAACACACTAATCAAAGAAAATGTCTGTCTCAGCCTGCAGTGTCCTTTTGACTTGTTCTCCACTCTGAGTGATCTTTCAGGCATTCACAGCACGAGTCAAGTAAGCAGAGGCATCTGGACTTAAGAGATTTCTTTAATTGAAGACAACAGAAATATTGACACCACAGAAGGCATTTATAATTGTTTACCAAGTTCTTAATTGTTTATATTAATTATGACATAAATTGAAACACATTAACAGGATGTACCATGAATTTTGTTTTCTAAACTGTTTCTGTAATGGGCTTGTGATAGGAGAGAAGTAGGAGGCCTCACCCCTCTAGAGCATGGCTGCTGTGTGAGGTATTAGGAACCAGACAAGGAAAGAAAATGGTCTAGGAACATTGTTATCTTTCTGTAATGAATATTCATATTTGGGAAGATTTTATAAAATACAGCAGTGGATCTTAAAGTTTTATGGGGTGTGCAGGGCCCTGGGAAGTAGTTATCTGTTACTTTATCCTTGAATATAAACCAGTCCAGGAAGAGTGGAAGGTTCCAGGGTTCTTTGTGGGTTGGGTTGTCAGGGTCTGTCCTGTTGCTGTCAAGAATCTTGTCCACTCCAAAGCAATACAGAGAAACCCTGTCTCAAAAAACAAACAAACAAAAAACAAAACAAAACAAAAAAACAACAAAACAAAACAAAAAGAATATTGTCCAAAAAGGAGGATGATGTTTGTATGTGTGAGGGGTAATTTAAGACACTAGTTAACCACCTAAAGTGATGTTTTATTCCAAGAGCTAGTCTGAAAATACATTTTTTTTTTTTTGAGAGACAGGGTTTCTCTGTATTGTTTTGGAGCCTGTCCTGACACTCACTCTGTAGACCAGGCTGGCTTCGAACTCACAGAGATCTGCCTGTCTCTGCCTCCCAAGTGCTGGGATTAAAGGCATGCACCACCAACGCCCAGCTGTAAATACATTTTGTCAGGGACTAGGAGTGCAGAAGCTAGTTCATTTACCATTCAGAGTGGGATTGCCGTTACCTGAGCAGCCTCCCAATTTGAGGGTCTTAGGAACAGCCGGAGGAGGAGGCAGGGTCCTTGACCAGGCATCAATAAAGGGTTCTGTTCTGTTCTAAATGGGATGATATAAGCCTGGAAAGGCAAATGGGCCAGAGTATAACTTTATCCTACAGGTAATAGAAACCACCAAGTATCACTTGGCCAAGAAGTATCCATTATGCTTAGGCTCGTACTTTAGAAGTTAGGAAGAGGGGATGATGGCCTGAGGAGACTGAATGAACAGAGATGTGAATGAGCTGGTTTCTAGCCACAGTGGTGCAGGGAGGGGGAAGAGGTGCTCTAGAAAGGAAAGATGGGCATGGACAGTTGGGAGCAAGCTGGATTGGGGATCTCCTGGAAGGTATGAATATATTTGGGAGTATAGATGCTGTAAATTTACTTAAATCTACACATGTGTTTGTATAGTTTTCAGAGTTACTAAAGATGGAGAAAAAAATGACAGCATAGGGAAATGTTAACAGTGTGAAGAAAGTACACTCACCTGGAAGGCGAGTCTGTTCTGATTCTTTTAATGGTCTGGACACATCCCTGAGCTGGACTTCATTTATCTATGGTAGGCAGACGTTTCTATAACCTTCTAACTCAGAACAATGGTTCAGTGCTTGCTGATAGAGGGGCAGTGTTGTAAAAAACAGACTTGTGGCACACACCTTCAATTCCAGTACTTGGTGGATCTCTGTGTGTTCAAGGCCGGGCTGATCTACAGAGTGAGTTCCAGGGCAGTTAGAGGTGGAGAGTTTTGGTATGACCACTTCTCCTTTGAGGCAGGCTTGGCCTGGGCTTCTGCCTGTAACTTAGGGATGCTTTAGAGGCCACCTTCTCTATATCCATAACCCGTGTCTCTTACCAGCTCTGCCCTGTCTTTCAGATCACCGAAGTGGCCTTGGAGTACAATAACTGTTATGGGGACCAGGTGGTGGAGCGCCTCCTTCAGCACCTTCGGCGGGTGGAGGCACCTGTGTTCCAATCCCTGGCACCAGAGCTGCCAGCCCCATTGCCTGATGTTCAGCTGATGGCAGCGTCCCCCTGCTGCAACACAGTGGTGCTGCCACAGGGGCCAGCCCTCTCCAGGACCCACAATGTCTGTGAGCTATGTGTCAACCAGACAGTGGGTGGTACCAAGCCAAGCTCAGTGAGCGTGCCACAGTGCAGCTTCTTCGAGATGGCAGCTGCTCTGGATTCTTTCTACCTCAAGGAGCAGACTTTTTATCACATGGTGTCGGGCAGCACAGAATGCAGCAATTTTTTAACCTCCTACAGCCCTTTCAGCTACTGCTCTGCATGTTGCAGGACCATATCCCGGGGCATGGCAAGCTTCACTGGCTCTGAACAGGATGTTTTTACAGCCCCGGCTATCACATTCTCTTCCCTTGAGAAGAACTGTGAGGCTGCTGCCCCAAGCTCCATTCCTCACATTGAGGAGAACGGGTACCACCTCCCTGAAGTGGGCCTCACTAGCACAACCTTCACAGGCCTGAGCTGCAGAACCAACAAGACCCTGAATATCTACCTTTTGGATTCCAATTTATTTTGGTTATATGCAGAGAGACTAGGTGCGCCAAGCTCTGCTCCTGTAAAGGAGTTTGCCACAATTGTTGATGTGAAAGAAGAATCGCACTATATCTTGGACCCCAAACAAGCCCTCATGAAGTTCACTCTAGGTACTGTAGGTGGTTTGTCTCCCTGAGCATGATAAGCTTTGCTTAGTTTAAGAGCCATAACTTGCATTAATGGTCTCATTATTGCTGATCATGGGGTGATGCCAGCTTCATAGGTCCTTTGAAGTCTTCAGATAAGTTGTCTTTATCTTTGGTCATTTTGAAAAGAAGCCAGTTTGTCTGGTAAATAGAGGAGTAGCTTCTACCTACCGAATTCTAACCCATGGGAACTAAGGGACCTAGACTGGCAACTTCTGTCACATTTCCAAGACCAAGCAAGCACTAATCCCAGGAACCTGACTTCCATGCCAGACAGAATGGTGAGAGCCTTTTTAGTGGGACATGTAGAGGCTGATGAACATGGCCATTAATAGTACCAGCAATCGAAAGGGACCAAAGCAGAAAGGAGTGAGCTTAGACTCTCTTGCTCATTCTTGTTTCACAGGGTTGAATGTATGAGTGTCAGAGCCAGTGGGCCCCATTTGTGTTATTAACGTTTATGGCATGTTGGGGAAGCCTGCCTAAATCCTCAGTCCCTACACTGTAACATACCAGTGTTGAGAGCAGGTTGCAAACCAGTGAAATCCACTTGGGTTGACCTAAGGCTTTACCGTGGGAAAGTTTCACAGAGTTGGCTCCTGGGGCTTGGCAGCAGCAACAGCAAATGGACTCATGCTGTCCTGTTCCCAGGCTTTGCTGAAGTCCCTGACATACAACACAGGAAAGTGAGAATTGAAAAGCCTTGTTAGTTCAGCATCATTGGAAATGCAGGGAGAGCCAGTGCTTGCCAAATGAAGAGAAGAAGAATTTGATAGTGAAAGGGACTTGATTTCCAGGTTGAGAGTATATGAAAGCAGGATAAGCACAGATCCTCTAAGCACTAGTCCTTCTGGCTGTCCTTTCATCAGTTCAGGTGAAGCATTCACATTAGCTACCTTTGTGAAAGGACTCATACAATGTTGGTTTTTCTGTGTCATATCATTATAATTAGAAGAGCTCCTCGATGCTCAAAGCAAACTTGTGATCGATCAGTCACTATACAGAGTCCTGTTATTCCCAATTCATGATATGTTGGTGTAGTGGGTTCTCTTAAAACTACTGTGTAATTTGTTTTGATATTTATTTTTATTTTATGTACATGGATGTTTTGCTGCATGTATGTCTATATACCAACACTTGTGCGGTATCTGCAGAGGCCACAACAGAATGTCAGATCTCTTGGAACTGCTTACAGGTGGTTCTGAGCCACCATGTAGACGCTAGGAATCAAACCTGTGTCCTCTGGAAGAGCAGTCAGTGCTCTTAATTGCTCTTAAATGCTCCCCAGGCATGTAGTTTAAAATTTTATTTTTATTTTTGTATGTGTATGATATTTTGCCTATATGTATGTCTGATACCTAGAGAGGCCAGAAGAGGGGTTGGATCTTCTGGAACTGGAATTATAGGCAATTGTGAGCTACCATGTAGGTGATGAAAACTGAACCCAGGTCCTCTGGAAGAGCAGCCATTGTTCTTCACCGATATGGTGCTGTCTTTCCATAGCATAGCCCCCAACCATGTTTTTGTTACTGTTGTTTTGCTTTTCTCCTTCGAGATAGGTTCTATCTATATAGCCTTGGTTAGCCTAGAATTTACTATATAGACCATGCTGGCCTAAACTCCGAGATCCACCTGCCTCTGCCTTTCAGGCATGGAATTAAAGGTGTGTACCACCACACTCAGGAGAGCATGTAAATTTTAAAGTGATTGGGTTCTCTGGATTCTGTGAGTGATACTCAGCTCAGAGAAGTTCAGACTCATTACTTTGAATTTTAGGATTTCCTGAAATAAGCCCTCTTTGGCTTTCATTTTTCTCTTCTATATCAAGTGGGGACAATCTCATCTGTTGGGCCAGCAGTTTTGAAAATCCTAGAATTCAGAATTTAGATTCAGATTGGGAAGTCTTGGTTTCACAGTCCAAAACTATAGCCATCTAAGTTTTTCAGCTATGCTAAGGACATGTCTAAAGTGTTCACATGACACTTCACTTCCTCCTTTTGCAGAGCAAGTTATTGTCTGTTAAGACCTCCATTAGAGGGAGTTGGAAGAAAGAAGCTAAGTTGAGACTAGTGTTGTTGCTTCACTGAGGCAGAGGATTCTGAGATGGTGGCATTGGTGGGAAGGGTGAGATTGCTGCTTAAATTCGGGCTTTTATTACTTGGTTTATTTATATACTTTTTTCCACCATGTATAATCGAAGAACTTTAATAAAGGGAACCAAAGAGCTACTTGGCCGCAGATTAATGAGCACTAAACACCTTCACATTTGTACTGTCGCTGCATTTATAGTGAGGCTTAAAGAGCTTACTGTCCAAGCAGCCTCTCTTGCAAAAGGTACAGTGTGCATTGCTGTGTGCATTCTCATGCTGTGTGTGTGTGGGGGCAGTCTCTTTGGAAAAGAGCAGGCTGGAATCTCCATTTGTATTTGAACATCCCACCTACATGGTGTTTTGTTAGTAAAGGACTGTCCTCTGAGAGTTGATACTACCAAAGTTAAACATAATGGCAGCCTGGGCACCTTTTTGCCAGGGGTAAAAACATAAGCATGAAGCTAGGTGTGATGGCACAAATCTTTGAAGAGGCAGAGGCAGGTGGATGTCTGAGTTCAAGGCCAGCCTGGTCTACAGAACAAGTTCAGGTCAGCCAGAGCAACAAAGTAAGACACTGTCTCAAAACAAAACAACCCCCCTCCCCAATAAAATAACAACAATAAAAAAAAAAAGTAAGCACGGGACATTGTTTCAGTTTTAAAGTAGATGGGCTATTCTACTTGTACCTAGAGCAAAGATGACCTCATTTTCTCTTCATTTTTAGAGTCTTTTATTCAAAACTTCAGTGTTCTCTACAGTCCCTTGAAAAGGCATCTTACTGGAAGTGATTCTGCCCAGTTTCCGTCTCCCCATTTAATCACTGAAGTGACAACTGATACCTTCTGGGAAGTAACCCTTCGGAAACAGGTACGGGGCTGGAGATGGGACTTCATGGTAGAGCACTTGAGCATATGAGGTTTAGGGGTTCAAGAGTGGAGCAAAAATCAAGCCATCCATTCCTGTTAAATTCTACAGCTGTAGGCATTTAGGGGAAAACTGTCTATTTCTGATATGCAGATTAGTCTAGTGGTGGGACATGAGCAGATTGCATGGTGCTTTTCTAACTGCTAAGACCGTAAAGAAACACGTAATTACAATTACAGGTGGAAAAAAAAAAATGCTCACTATGATTCCTGCACAGTCAGTGACTCAATGCCTTCAGGATTTAGCAGAGCAGGAAATGAGGTCCAGGACCAGATATGAGTAACTATCTCCCCTTCCCACAGGATGTTCTACTGCTCTATTACACAAAGTGGTGCGGCTTTTGCCCGTCTCTCAATCACATCTTCATCCAGCTAGCTCGACTCCTGCCAGAAGATACATTTACTGTGGCTAGGTAAGGACACCAGTCTACAGCATCATGGGTCCTCTTTGCTACCTAACCCATGGTAGGTGGGCTTGAATCCAATGATCATGAAGATGCTTATTGCTGATCAGATTCATAGGCATGCTTGGCTGCTTAAAGGTCCTGGGAAGAGGATGCCCTGAATTACCACCCAGCCCTGGGGACTCAGTTTTGCTTTTGTTTCCCTCTTCATTGGTGGAATCCAGAGGAAGACTTTGTCAATAGCCATGTGTCTACTTTTGTGATTCCATGGATGCTTTATGTGATCTTTTGTGTAAACACATTTTGAATCCTTTTTTTTTTTTTCAACAGACTCTCTCTGTAGTTCAGGATGGCTTGAGCTTACTATGTACTATGGCCTTTAATTCCTGGCATTCCTTCTGCCTTGGTCTACCAAGAGCTTACAGTTATAAGCTACCATACCTGCTTTCAAATACCATTTTAGTTACATTTATTCCTTGAAAGTTGTTTTTGTGGGTATGCATGCTTTGTTTTATTTTGAGAAGAGTCTACTATGTAGCCTAGGCTGGCCTTGAACTCACTATGTAAACCAGATTGACCTTGAACTCAGATCCACCTAACTTTGCCTCTTGGGTGCTGGAATGGAAGATGTATACTGTCATACCCAGCTCCTTGACAGTTTCATATGTATATATAGTGCATCCTAATTATACTCACTGTCTACCTTTGTTCAGTTTTCTCACTTTTCTCCCCATCCTGATTGCATATTGTTTTTTGTTTTGTATTCAAGTTTAACCAGTCACTCACATGCTCATGACTGTGGAGCTACACACCAGAGCATAGAGGACATACCAATGGCTACCCTATTGAAGATCAATATTTACTCTCCCTCAGCGTTAGTGATCAGTAGCTAATGGATCCTCAGGAGGGATAGACCCATGAACCCTTCCCCTATTTATGACTAAATGTTGTGAGTTCATAATTGCAATGGCCATCCCACCCTGTCTTTCCATCTCCCCGAGTTTCTGCCTTCACAGCTGTTGGCTACAGACAGAAAAGCTTTTCTGATAAGAGCTGAGAGCAGCATTTGTCTATGAGTATAAGCATAAATATTTAGGAGGCAGTTTGACACTATGTGCATTCAGTAAAGCAACAATAGTAAGTTTGGTCTTTTGATGAACTTTACAGTACCAGGCATGAATTCCCTCCTCTCCCTCAAATCCAATCAGAAAATACTTCTGCCATTGTTGTGCCTATGGGCACAATTTGCATGGAGGTCAGCATTATAGCATGTAAGGTCTACCCACTTAGTAACATTATTGATGACTTTTCTCTCCCAGCTGCCTGGTAGCATCTTATGGTTAGAAAGGAAGCCCTTCTGTTCCCTTTCCAGCTTGATTTCTCTGTCCTGTACCCAGGGTATGTGGTGTCTGCAATAGGGTCTTACCATCTAATTCTGGTCAGCAACCAAAAACAATCAACAACAATAGCCTGTGCTGTTTGGAGGGTCTCTGGAACCTCATGGCTAACTGATGGGGTAGTATATCTTATTTTTTAAAGTAGGGTCTCTCAGTGAACCTGGAGTTCACCAGTTGGCTAGTCTGGCTAGCCAATGGGTCATGGGATCCTACTATGTCTGCCTCTTAGCACTGGAATTACAAATGTACACCACCATACATGGCTGTGTGTGTGTTCTGGGGATCCAACTCAGGTTCTTATGCTTGTATAATAAGCAATTTCCAAGCCTTTAAATCCAGTTTATAAGGTTGGGAAGTAAGCAGTTTAGCTTTAAGATATAGCTTCTCCATCCTTGCCACTAAATGTGAAAGACAAAATCATGGGGAAAAGATAGCAGAAGATAGAAATACAGTCTTTCTGATGAAAAGATAACAAAAGATAAACTATATTCCAACTTACTTGATGCTCTCTCTCTCTCTCTCTCTCTCTCTCTCTCTCTCTCTCTGTTGGTAGTAGGATTGAACCTGGGACCTCATGCATGCAAAGCAAGTGCTCTACCTCTCAGTTATAAATCCTAGTCCTAATAAAAACATGTTTTAAAGGTAGTCATAAACACATGCATGTTTATATTTTATGTGCTGCTTGCTATGCATTCTCAGTGATAATCAGAACCAAATTTGAAAAGTGACTGTGCTGAGAGATTGTTACATACATAGAGGCTTAAACCTCAGAACACCTAGTAAAGCTGCTGTGTCTATCCATCATTTTCTTTTAACTAATCTGAGGCACAGAAATATTAGGCAGCTGGCTCAGAATTATTAGGGTCCAGTATTCAGAGTCAGGAGTTCATACTTTAGACACGCCACATTTAAAATGGGTTGGGGTTATAGCTTAGGTGATAGAGTACTGTCTAGTATACACAAAGCCCTGGTTCAGTCCACGGCTCTGCATAAACCACGTTTGTGAGCCAGGTGGTAACTCATGCTGGAAATTCCAGCATTCAGAGGATAGAGGAGGTGGGATCAGAAGTTCAAGGCCATTTCAATGTATAATAAATTAGAGGCCAGCCTGGACTACAAGATACCTGTCTTAAAATAGTAAAGGAGTTTTTTTTTAAAGAAATTTTTAAAATAATAAAAAGTTCGGCTAGGTGGTGGCGCCAGTGCACGTCTTTAATCCCAGCACTTGGGAGATAGAGCCAGACAGATCTCTCTCAGTTGGAGGCCAGCCTGATCTACAGAGAATTCCATGACATCTGGAAAAAAAAAAAAAAAGGCTTTAGGACAGGTAAACTCCCGTGTAGACAAAGAATACAGGCATATGACAGAATAAACAACTAGAAAATTATAACCCGAGAAATGTAAATTGAAACACCAATAAAGTGTCATTTACACTTATTAAATTTATAAATGCTTCCAAGTGACAGGATCTTGTATTGATAAAGTTATTGCAGTCAGACATAGCTAATATAATTGACATTTACAAGAAGTTACAAAAAATAATTGTATGTTTCTGACTCGGTAAATTTCATTTTAAGACTTAGAAAATAGAAATTCCATGTGTGTGTGTCAGTAGTGTTGGTATAATGGACAGTTTTGTCCATTGCTAAATCAGTACTTTCATTTAATTAAGTTGCCAAGAATAAAGTGTGAGCTGTATGACTTCTCCTGTGTTAGTTTATAAGCCATACCTGAAAGGATCCCAAAAAGAAAGTCTCCAGGGCCTAGTGCAGTTCCCATGGGTTTTTACAGTATTTTCATCCCACAAGTGACTCTTCATTGTTGACGTGCACATTAGGAGAGAAGAAGCATTCAATTATAAAATATGGTGACCAGTACCGCTTGTCTAAAAGGTGCTCTAGTGTTTTAGATAGGTTTTTACAGGCAGAAGTAGACATGGCATTTTGTTAAAAGATGTGTGTGTGTGGGGGGGTGCATTTGCATTTGGTTGTGCCAATTTTGGAGTTTTCTGTGTGTATATTTGAGACAGAGTATCCTGTTTGGCAGGCTGGCCTCCAACAAGCTGCAGCCAAGGATGACTTTGTGACCCTCTTGCTTTTGTCTTCTGAATGCTGGGACTGTAGGTGTGCACCACTGTGCCTGGTTTAAGAAGGACTTGGCTATAAATTTTGCTCAGTGAGCACTCCACCAACTCAGCTACATTCCTTGCCCATATGCTAGTTTGAGCAAATACATGATACTAGTTTATACTGCCTGATCATCTCACCATTTATTCTTTTTGAAAACCCCCACCAAATTAATAGGTGTATGCGCTGTCATGAATATCCTCCACTTAAAGGATGCCATCAGCCCTATGTATGAATCAGTACACATGGATCCTCAGCCCCTGCCCAGCTAGTGCCTAGTGCCTGTTGCTGGAGGGCCACTCAGCTATAGATAATTCCACAGTAACTGACCACAGGGTGGGTGATTTAGTAGATGTCATTTTTTTTATACTCATAAATTAGTCTGCTGTGGTGGCACATGCCAATAATCCCAGCACTAGGGATGATGAGGCAAGATGGCTGCTGAGAGTTTACTGGCATCCTGGGCTAAATAGTGAGAACCTGACTAGCTGCAGCAGTGAGGCTCCATGATAGGGGACATACGGATTTAAAAAGAAGAAATTGTCATTCCGTTAAGAAAGTGTATGGCCTTCAGATTTGTAGACTGTCAAGTGTAATCTTTAGAGACTTGCTGTGCTCAACAACTTTATTTTTCTAGAACTAATATACCAATTAAAATGCTTGCCAGGTCCTGTTGGCAGATGATGTACTCCTTCACTGAGGTAGCTTGGGAGATTTATGTTTAGTTTTGGGCTCCTGTATTATCCAGGGTAGACAGTGGCACATGTTTTGAAAATGTAGGTGCCTGACTTACACCTGTAGTAAGGGGTTTGGTTCAGCCTGGGGTATAGAAATACTCCAAGTTCTTCAGGTTTGGCCAATCACTTACCAATCATTTCCCTTTGCCAGGATTGATGTGTCTCAGAATGATCTTCCTTGGGAATTCATGGTTGACCGTCTTCCTACTGTTTTGTTTTTTCCTTGCAATAGGTAAGCCAGATTTTTTCTCAGTATGGGGCAGGTGGGATTTTCTTGTTGGAGCCTGAAGATGATGAAATGGGCTTCCACTGTAAATCTTTCATTGTGTTCTAAACTGTTGTTAAAATCATGCCATTAGGGATATAGAATAGAAGAGCACTTGTGTTGGAGTGTCATGTGTAGTGATTTTCGCTTGTTTGTTTGTTTTTGTTTTTTGGAGACAAGATCTCACTATATAGCTCAGCCTCCCAAGTGCTGGGATTAAAAGCATGTACTACCATGCCTGGCATGGACTGTTTTCCTTTGATGCTTGCTCTTCCCTAAGTCTTTCTTACAGAAGCATTCATGTGGCCATGAGAACTCGTTAGCTTTCATACATCTGTGATGCTACAATTGACAGAAAGTGCTCCTGTTTGTGTGGGATGAATCCCGATGATACCCACTGGTCCCTATCACCCAAGGGGATATAGCAGTCCCCTACCCACTACCCTTACCCACTACTCTATTCTTAGGGAGCTCTCTCTGCATGTGTACAGTGTACTCGGAAGTTGTCTGTTACCAACTGTGCTGAGAGCTACAGTAAACAGGAGTGGGACATTAGCAAAGAGAGCCAGGCTTGGCAATGAGCATAGGCCCAAATGTTTCCAAAAAAAAAAAAAAAAAAAAAAAAAAAAGGATGCTGACCCTTTCTCACGCACAACTTCCCTTTGATTGTAGAACAGGTCCACATGGCAATTCATTCACATCCCCTGTGGGAAATGTGTTTGCAGGATCCCTTAGGGAGGGTCCTGGCCCATGTCATAGTCACTGTTAAAAGTCATTATACCACTGTCATGCTCATCAAGCCTCTCTGGGAGGGACTTCCTTGGACTTTGTCATATCGTTGCCTCTGTTTTTGCCCTTTATCTCAAAGAATGTGTGCTGGAATACTTACTGTGGCAGCAGGGGCTTGTCAGATCACACACCAAAAACAGTGTGACTCAGTCTGTTCCACTGCTGGTTCTGCCATTTTCTTTCTAAGATGTGTTAAATTGCCATATAATCAAGAAATCATGGACACTAACACCAGCAATTTCATCTGTGTGGGACATAAGTTGGGCATGTAACATAGTGATATGTAATTTTTGAATTCCAAATATACTTTAAAAAAAAAGTATTAAAGTTACAGCACACAGTAAATGCCTTTGCAGGCAAAGGCTCTCAGCAGGTGGACTAATGAGCATGTGTAAATGGAAGGAAAGACACCTGGAGGACAGGTGCACAAGAGGGACATGTTTAGCCAGCACTCCCTGCCTTGTATATTAAAAGAATGAGTGCAGGCCAGGTATGGATGTTTAATTCCAGCTTGAAAGACTCTGGGCTGTTTGAGTTGAAGGTCATCAGGAGTTATAAAGGGAGACCCTGTGTCCAAAAAAAAAAAAAAAAAAAAAAAAACAGAGAGTCTGGTGAATCAAAGCCTTTATTGTTTGGAATGGGATTTTTCTCATTTCCTAAAATACGATGGTGGGCACAAGTGGAGGTAGTGCATCAGTAGCTGGTCCAGAGAGCATTTGGTATACCCAGAAGGTGGAAGAGGAAAGTGTAATGTGGCTATTACCTGTATAAAAATAAGTAAATAAAAGAGGGCAGGTGATAGAGAGATCCACTGGCCCAGCAGGAAGCAATCATCTGAGTAAGGACTGTGAGGGCCACTAGACAGCTCTAAGAGCTAAAAGTGGCTTGTGACTATCAACTATCAAGTACAAAGGCTCACAGAAGGGGAAATGAAAAAACACTGTTAGATGACATGTAATAAGACTGTTTCTGATATTTTTAGTGAAGTATAAAGCCATACATGCACTAAGGAAAATGTAAATGCTATACAAGGTGGAGATGTGCAGAAGGAGAATTCTGAGGTGTTGATAATGCTAAAGTGTTAAATGCTAAGGTTGCTTCTGAGGTGTGAAGGTTACACGTATTGGAAGATAGTGCTTGTATGATTTTTACATCCCTGCAAACTACATTAACTGTGCCTATTGCAGTCAGATGCCTGCCCTCCACCCATAGTGCAACCTGCCTAGCTTCCTTCTGCTGTGGTCTTACCTCTCTTCTTTGAAAGTAGAGGCTGGGATGTGGAACTTAACTTTCTTACACAGGGCTGTCTTAGCCAGTCCCCAAGACAGCAAGCAGTCTAAGCTGCTATGGAGGACATTGCAAACTGCCGATATTTGGACCAAGATTCTGGTGCATGCACCAGAAGGATACTTCAGTATTGTACAGGAAGAACTTCATTGCTTCTGAGGAGCTCTAACTAGCAGTGGGACCTCTTACCACCATGCTTTCAAGAGGACAACTTTTTGTTTTCTGTTCTTTTAGACCAGATTCTCACATATTTCTCATGCTGGTCTGAAACATATTTCTCATGCTGGTCTGAAACTTAGTATGTAACTCCAAGTGCTGAGATTAATGATGGGAGCCACAATTCCCAGATTAAAAGGACTACTTTTTAGAAGCAGTTTATAAATATTCTGTGTATGAAAGAAACAAAAACAGCAACATGTGACCTTAAAAAAAAAAAAAAAAGTATATGCCAGGCAATGGATGGCACATGTCTTTACCCCCAGCACTGGGAGGCACAAGCAGGCAGATCTCTGAGTTTGAGGCCAGCCTTGTCTACAAAATAATTTCTAAGACAGCCAGGGCTACACAGAGAAACCCTGAATCAAAACCAAAAAAAGAAGAAAAAAGTAGCCAAGTATGTCACATGTCACACTCTTATGATCCTAGCTCAGGGGACAGAGATGAGGATCACAAGTTCAGGGTCAGCCTGGACTACATATTGAATGAAACTCTGTCTAAAACAAACAGCTGACAAAATGGCTCAGCCGGTAAGAGTTCTGAAAATCCAATGGTGGAAGAAGAGAACCAACTCTTAAAAGTTGTTCCTTAATCCCCACAGGATCACCATTGCAGCTGTATACAAACATAAAATAAATGTAATTTTTTACAAAAGTGAATTTTTCTCTAAAAAATACTCAAGAGGCAGAAGCAGGCAGATTGCTGAGTATATGACCAATCTGGTCTACGTAGTGAGTTCCAGGCCAGCCAAGGCTACAGAATGCAACTAGTCTCCAAAACCAAAAACTGACTGACTGACTGACTGACTGACTAACTAAATGGTATGAAAGCATGACAATTAGGGAACCATAGCATTTCCCCAGCCTCTGTAAATGCCTCTAGGAGACACATTGAGGCTCACAGTTTTCTTTTTTTCTTTCTTTTTTTTTTTTTTTTTTAAAGATTTTTATGTTCATTGGTGTTTTGCCTGCATATATGTCTGTGAGGGTGCCAGGTCCCCTGGAACTGAAATTACAGACAGTTGTGAGCTGTTATATAGGTGCTAGGAATTGAACCTAGGTCCTCTGGAAGAGCAGTCAGTGCTCTTAACCTCTGCTCTCCAGCCCTGTAAATGGGTGTTTTGCCTATATGTATGTCTATGCGGCATGTGTGTGCAGTGCCCTCAGATTCCCCTGAGGCTGGAATTACAGACAATTATGAGCTATCATGTTGGTGCGGGAATTCAAACTAGCTCCTCTAAAAAGCATCCAGCACTCTTAACCATTGAGCTATCTCTCCAGCCCCTTAATGGTACATTAAAGAACCATGTTTTGGTTTTGTTTGTTTGTTTTCATTTTTGAGAGTCTCACTATGTAGCCTAGGCTTGCTTCAAACTTTTTATCTTCCTGCCTGAGGGATTGCAAATGTATGACACCATACCTGGTTAAAAATGCAATCTTGAAAAAGCTAATATTGAACATCCACTTAACTTATTTAACTCTTACAACAGTCCTGTGAGGCATATTTTACAGAGCCCACATCCCTTGTCTGAGTAAAGCATTGTGGGATGCTGCCTTTGGGGTCCTGTCACTTCCATTCCTTCATTCTCTGAGGGTATTGATTCCTGTCTGATGACTAACCTCAGGCAGAACTGTAGAGAGAGGTATTTTGAGTTATGTTGGCTAGATTGTATATGCACAGGTCAACATACCTGTGAGAGAAACTTTGGTGGCTATGTGGACAATTAGATGACAAGTTCTAAAAAAGGACCTTTCTGAATTAGAGCATGGAACAAAGACGTAGAGACTCCTTCGAATGTCACCATCCTCATGTCTGTGCTATCGGGACTGAGTGGCTATAATTCATCTTAGTCCCTTGGTTGGTTCATTTACCAGTAGCATCTGTCCAGGTGTAAGCCCAGTGTTCCCAGCTTAGGGTACAGTCTCCCTTAGTCAAGAACACTTTATGCTGTAGATATTGTGCAATAATTGTGTGCTGTTACTGGCTTTTTGTTTGTTTGTTTGTTTGTTTTTTTTCCAGTTTTACTGAGCACTTTTAAAAGCCCTGGTAACTGAGGGCAGCCCTGTCCAGGAACTTTGATCACTACCCATGTAGCTCAGACAGAGTAGCCACATTCTTCTACCTCTGTGATTCACTGGTTTTGGGCTAAGTATAGACAATTAAGTTCTGTCCTCAGGAACAGACAATCACTTTAAGTCAAATTACAATTGCAGTGCAAGTCTGGGGTACCTCACTCCACAGAGAACTGCTTGCCTGGGCACCACTTCTTTTCATTAAGAATTCAGCATCTTTCCCATTTGTCTCTGCATTGTGCTTATTGAGACCTTCACTTTTGACTTTCCCTTCCTCTCCAGAAAGGACCTAACTGTGAAATACCCTGGAGACCTCCCCATCACCCTTCCAAATCTGTTGAGGTTCATTCTGCATCACTCAGACCCTGCCTTGGCCCCTCAGGACTTTGACATCAGCCCTCCTACCCAAGAATGTGTTCAGAATGAGGCAGTCCTGCAGCAGGAACACATCTCTCACGTGGAGAATGCCATGCAGAAGCTAAGATCTGAGATGAGCAGCCTACGCCGTACACAAGAGAAGGTAGAGGGCCGGCTTTTTAGTGCCCGCAGGGATGGGCACCGCCTGCTACGCCGGCAGCGTGCTCTGGAGCAACAGCACAGGTTGCTCCGTCGCCACAGCCAGAAACTGCAGGCCCTATATGTGCAGAAGGCCCGTGAGCTTCAAGAGCTGGCCAGTGCCTCAGAGAACCCCCTCCCTGAGCACACATGGCTCAAGATCCTTGTGGCCACTATGGAGAGGGAGCTGGAGGGCCAGGGTGAAGCTAAGGAACCAGCCCCTCTGGAAAAGGTTCACCCCAACCACGCTAAGTTACCTGGTGACACCCCCCCACCTTCTACCACCAGCTCCACTCTGGCACCAGAGAGGAAGCATGAGAACAGGACAGAGTAACTTTTGAATGAGATGAAGGAATCAGAGGTGAAAACTGTACATTGGGAATATATTTATGCAAATTTTATTGAAATTTATTGTAAATAAAGATTTTTCTCAGTGGTCTAGAAAATGAACTTGAATGTCATTCAGCATTATTGTTCAGGAATGGCAACCCTTCCCTTCCACTTATTGCACAAACTTGGTAGCTTTGAGACACAACATTAGCACAGTCCATTTGAAGATTTATCTAGAAAAGTCAGTCCTTGCTTCAATGTCTGAGACCCTGGGTTCCTGCCTGCTCCCCAGGATGAAAGGCCGGCTTCTTACCAGAAGATCTTGCCACAAAAGTATCAGAAGAGAGGTCATAGCTTATTAACGGTTGGAGTGTATGCCCTGGTTTATAGTTAGTGATAAACAAGGACAGTTCATTGGTGCTATAGGTGTTTAATTTTTCTCCCTAAGACCTCTACTAGTGCTCCACGGTGCCTGAACTTAATTGGCAATTCATCCCACTTGATGGGCTGACTCAAAAGCCAAAGACATCCCTGGCAACTGGGGAGAAGACAGGAAGCACCCCAAAAGTATAACTGTGAGAATGTGGTGTCTGAAAAAGAGAAATGTCATTGGCATAGTGAAAGCTGCAACCTGTGTCTGACAGTGGACTGATTTGAGCATTTTCAGGAGCCAGGCTCACAATGAAAGTGTAGATCTAAGCTGTTCTTAGATCAGTGGACAGTGGAGCTAAAGGATCAGCAGTGTATAGGCTGCTGGCTGCAAGTGGAATTAGAGGTAGAAAGCTGGAAGTGTTGGGGGGGGGGATGGGTCAAAACCCTCAGCCTCTGCCAGCTCCAGGGCAGATCCCTTTCATACCCTCACTGCTTCCAGGTCCAACCCCAATCCAAGCCAGCCTAAGCAGCCTCTGCCGATGGCCAGTCCACCCGTTACTACCTCTTCCATGACTCAGCTATCTCACCTGGGTCCAAGAGTTTCTTAAGCTGTTTTTACTACAGCAGCCCACCAGAAGTGTCTTATCCCTACCTTTACAAATGGTCTTCCTTATGGCTGTCTCTCCTCACCTTAACATTTGACCCATAGCTCCCTTTGTAGGCATACACTGCTGAAAAGAGGTGTTCCCTATAGCTCCTCCCTTGGGCTCCAGAGAATGGATTAGTTCTCACATGCTTTTTAAAGCTGTGTTCAGCCTGGTCTGAAGCTCTCTGCTTCCTGCCCATGCTCTCCAGGGCCAGTACCTAGTCATCAGCAAGGATGTAAACACACTCGTGTTTTAATCAGAATGGTTTAGAATGGACTTAGAGTGGTGGATCAACAGCTTATAGGCATGGACTCAAAAGGATATCTAGGAGACACATTCTGCTGTCTCCCTGACCTATGAGCCAGGCCCTGAATTTGAACACCTGGTGGCTCTGTTGTAAATGCATACATGCAAACTAGAAATGATCTTCTTTGGCACATAGTGCCTTTAGAACTGGGTTGGGGGCTCAGTCTACAAAGCTCTGATGATCAAAGTGAAACCCAGTACCTAGCCAGTGGGCAGTCACTGGAGAGGAAAGGAAGCTCGCTTGTGAAAAGTTGGGAGGAAGACAAAGAGTTGACCCAACCCCTTACCCCCACTCCAGTGCAGAAAGTATTAAATACAAAAACAAAACGTTGCTTGCTTGGGCCAACTGGGTTTCAGACTTCAAGTAGCCGCCACAGGTTCTGGTGTTTCCAGAGGACTAGAACAGTTTCTGCAAGGCCTGTGCCGAAGGGATGTACTGGGCATGCTCATGAACAAAGGGCAAGAGACTGCTCCGCTAAGCTGCCTGGCAGCCTTCAGGACTCATGGGGACTCGTCCATCACAGGCTTCCAAACAAAGTACAGCAACTTCCTTGCAGTAACTGCCATCTGCACACACTGCTATTTAACAAAGCTGAAGCGATCAAAGGGAAGGGGTGTGGTCTTTCTACCCATTACTAACCAAGAAGAAATCACCCAAGCACCCCAGCTACTTAGCCTTTCACTTCCTTTCTATACACACATACAAGACCTTAGTGAGCTCTGCCAAGGGCACCTGGGGCCTGACCAGTCAAAGACTTCCATGGTCATGCCTAAGCCCACCATGAATACAGCCATCAAGCCAGTCCCATGGGCTCTATGTGGTATTTTAAAAAATAAGCAAGAAGGCTTAAGCACGTGCTTCTGGGCCTATTTACAGTTCACAGGTTGATTAGTTCACGAATTACAGTAGTAGCTCCATCAAAAACAGGCTCAGCTAAAACATTCAAGTAACAAAAGCACTAAGGGGCCATGAATCCCAGCAAGGTCAGGCCTGCCCACTGCCTGCAATGGGCAGCCCCACCAGGAGGCTGAGGGGGAAGGCCAGGACAGCTGGGATCCGCAGTCAGTGCATGCGATGATGAAGCCTGAAGAGACCATGCCAGCAAATGTCAACCCCTCTCGTAGAGCATCATGTCCGCTTCTGCCCTCTCAGTGCTTCTGGACTGGCTGCAAAGGGAACCAGGTCCTTCACAGCTCAGCTCAGCCATGTACTTCTGGGCCACTGGTGGTCATCAACTTGGCCTTTCTTTCCATGCACGGCCCCTTGGCAGAGTACTGCACCAGCAGAAAGGGCTCCTTTGTCTCGCCATCACCCACGATGCTCTCCTCATCCTCTGACTGGCTGATGCGCTGCAGTCGCAGGTAGCACCAGCAGCCCAGGATCAAGGCCCCCAGGGCAGCAATGGCGATGAGGATGACAATGACTGTGACCACCCCTGTAGTGGGGCTGTGGTCCATAATAGACATGGTTAGTGCTTGGAGGGACTTCTCTGGTGCAAAATTCTTGGTGTGGCTGGCTCAACGAGGCTGGAATTCAGGCTGCACAAGACGGTCCTGAAAGACAAAGTCAGAAAAGAGTATACAGGGCTCTGCAGGGGACTCAGCCACCCAGTGGCCCTTTCTGGGGTCTGTTTTTAAGTTCTTGAACTCAACTGGTTCGGCCTTCAACCCTGTGACAACTGTGGGATTGCCTTTCCACTGTGTCTGCCCAGATGCTCACCCAGCCTACTTCCCCCAGCTACTTCTGACATCCAGGTGTTTCCGCTGTCAGTAAGTTATTCTTGTGGGAAGGGAAATGGGCACCATGACAGTTGAGGCAAGGGGCTCCACGAGGACTGGCCACTAATTTGGTTCTTCTGTTGAAGGTATACTTTTTTTTTTTTTTTTTTTTGTTTATTTGTTTGTCTTTAAAACACAGTCTCACTCTGTAGCGCAGGCGATCTCATACTCATGATTCTTTGGCCTTAGCCTTCTGAGCCTTAGGATCACAGGCCTGAGCCACCATGCCTAACTGGAGCTTTAGAAGACAGTACCAGTATGTGTCTAGTAACTACTGAACCATGAAGCTAGAGAGGAAGGATCCAAAAGTAGATAAACAGCATCAGTTCCTGTGTGTGTGTGTGTGTGTGGGGTCAGATAACACATAATGTCTCAACCTTTAAGGTCTCTAGGGTCTCAGCTTATCAGACCCAGGCAAGAGATCACAATAGCCAACAGCTTTTGCCCTTTGGAGCTGTGGCTGATCTGTGAAGACCCTGGTTTTCAGGAAGCCCATGGATATAGAGCAGGCAAGCAAAAGTAAAGCATCTCCTGAAAGACAGGTACTGGGGAAAGCTTCAGGGAAGGTAGGAAGGGTGGGGTAGCTGGCTCCTGTTTGTGCATAGCTTGGTATCTAGTACAGGAGTCAGATTACCAAGAGGTCAACACTCCCAAATGTCTGTCCAGGTATGGTCACATCAGAAGCACAGGGGACCAGGTGCTCTGGTGTACACTGGCAGGGGACAGCATTCATGGCAGGGGAACAGTACTGCTAGGGCTTGGAAGGCATCATCCTGTAAGAGTGGCAACAGGAAGTGAGTGCCAACTAGGTTCAGGTATGCTGAGGTATACTAGGGCAGATAGCTGAGATGACTCCATATCACAGAGCCCAGTCCTCATCTGTAGACAAGGTTTTGAGTGGCAAAGGAGAACTAAGCTGTGGGATACACATGGCCTATAGAATCTGGACTCCAGTTTCCCTCTCAAACCTCCAGGGCTTACTTGTTATCCCAAAGCCAGCCTGCCATGGCCCTCAGGATCAGGGCTTTGCTACAACAGCCTCCAAATCCAGCAGGCTGCTACAGTGTCTCAAGGCCCCCCACTTTATTACTAATGCCAGTCAGTAATGGATACCAGTGTGCTTAGAGGAATGAAGATGCCAGAGGAGTGTTCTGCACAGGCCAGGCACAACCTCCGCTGAACAAGTCTTGAATGTCTAAAGTCTCCCCATCCACATACTGGGCAGACAGTACAGATTCTCCCTCCAAACAGGATAGAACATACGTGCTGCATCCTTGAGCAATAATCTCCTTATTTAAAAATGATTCACCCAACCCATTCAACCATAGAGGCTACCAGGATCAGCCCCCCCCCCCCCACCAGAGGTCACAGGCAGCCAAATCAATGCCCCAAGTGTGGAACCCAGGAACCAGGCCCCAAGCAGTACCACCTTTATCACCTGAGTCTAAGCTGCCTGGGTCCCACTTGAGTGGGTCCCTGTCCACTCTTGCAATCAGAGCACACTGGATGTGCCCAAGTGTTTATAGTGACTGACAGTGTGTTCCAATTCTGGCCCAAGCTCCCCACCTTGTGCCCTCCAATATCCTCCTGGGTCCAGGCCTTTGACCCCACAGTTCTCCACTCCCTGACCTTGATCACTAGGTCTCAACTGGGGGCAATCGTGCACCTGACCACACCTGGTAAGCAGAGGTCAGTGACTCTGCTCAACACCCTTTAAGGTATAGGACTACTCCCAAATCTCAACACAGAATAGCCGGACCCCAAAAGGCACCCACATGGAGGTGGAGGAAAAACCCTGACCTAGTTTACACTAACTCCAGGAGGGAAGCCTCTCCAACCAAAAGGCCAGGGGGGCTCCCTCCCTGGCAAGGCCACCTAGCCCCTGGCCTTCCCCTTCCCCCAAAGCTGCATGTCTCAAGAATGGTGGCTCTGCTTGCTCTGTAGCCTGGCACCTACTCTGTCAACATCAGTTCCCACAGTCCACGCGGCCAGACCACATAGGACACCCAAGGTTCTGCCTCCACCTGCCTTTCCTCCCGTTGTCTTCTGGTCAGGAAGGGGAAGTGTGTGTTTTGGGTCTGGGGTGGCTCTGGGACAGCAAGTGGAAAATCAAACAATGGTACCATGATCTGAGGGAAACAGCTGTCCTGGGACTAATGAGGAAGCTGAGGCATAAACAGTTCCAGCCAGAGGGACCTCAGGAGAGCAGGGATGACCTCAAACTCCTGTCCACTGTCCTGCCCCAGGCCTGGAGGGAAACATAGCCAGGTATATGGCTCTGACCTCTGAGCATAGATTCCTGAACCAGCCTGGCCTGTGGCCTCTGATGAGCCCCTGATGGGCTTCTTCTTTTTTCATTTTCAAATGTTTCCTGAGAAGTGATCACAGCCTGACACAGTGACCTTAAAAGGGAGAGCTCTTCAGGTTATCTCACCCTCTGCTGGAAGCCTGGCAACTACCCATGCCTCCTAAACTGTCCTGTGGCTGCCCCCTTCCTTAGTACTGGACTGGGAACTTTCCCAAGGGTGACTCTTGGGGCTGCTTCCAGGACTCCAGATGCTGCCTCTTCCCATGCTGCCCAGCCTGCACCCCACACACACCCCAGTCTTGCCTGAGGCTCTCTGCTGTCTGCAGCTTCCTGGTTAGGGAGTATTTTCCTGGCTGTTCTCTCCTGACCTGTGGCCTCCAGAGAGTCTAAGAAAAGGCCAGTGTCCCTCATGTTCACAGCTATGCCCCACTGTCCTGCCACTAACACACAGTGGGTGCCCAGTAAAGGCTGGTTGAGTGTTCCAAGCCTGGGTGTGTGATGAGTTAAAAAAGACCTGACTCTCATGGGGATCAGTCAGGGCACCCTTGTGCCAAGCTAGCCCCCTAACTCCAGACTATTCCTCAGCACAGGCTCCCATGCCTCCCAGCAGCCTCTAGGGAAAGAGGATGTGAGCCAAGTTCAGGCAGGGACTAGGCATGGCAGTGGTCTCTAACAGGTCTGAGCTAACTTAGTGGTTCTCAACCTTCCCAATGCTATGATCCTTTAATATAATTCCTCAGGTTGTAGTGATAACAACCATAAAATTATAACTGAAGTTTGCCACTGTTATGAAGAGTAATGTAAATATGTGTTTTCTTGTGGTCTTAGGTGACCCCAGTGAAAAGGGTCATCTGACTCCTAAAGGTCACCACCCACAGGTTAAGAACCGCTGAGCAAACTCAGGGACAATAATAGAGAAGCATAGTCCAGAGGAAGCTGGGACACCCTGCATCTGGCTCTGCATCTGCAACTCTCTGCACACCACTGACCCGTTTCATCCACCAAGGCCTATGGGTCTGGGCATAACACAGCCCAGTGAAGGACAATCCCAGGACCACTTCAGAGCAGTCACACCCCAATCCACCTTATCTCCTCTTTACTTGCCTTGATCATCCCAATCTGCAGATGAGGAAACTGAGGCCCAGGGTCAGGTAGAGCACAGGTCATACCACATCCCTTGTTGGAAGCAATATCAGTGACAAGTTCCAGGTAAGCACTGGTCAGCACGGGCCTGGCACTCCACAGCCATTCCAGTTTGCAATGCTTGAGAATTGTTGGGCCCAGAGCATACACACAAAATGTCAAAATGACACACAGTATGACCTTTGGGAAGGGGTCTCCCTAAAATTCAGACTCTCCTTAGGTTTTCCTTGGTGAGGGTCTCTGTTACCCTTACCTCTTAATGGGATCCCTAAACTCACCCTTCACCCCACCATTCATGTTCAGCCCAGAGTGTACATCAGGCAACAGGGCAAGCTGAGTCCCCTCTGTACCCACAGCAGACTGTCCCTGATGATCTCCCTTTTCCCAAGGCACAGATCCTGGCCTGGATCCAATGTCACAAATAGCCTCTTCTCTAGGGACACCCCACTACCTGATCACTTCACTGGGTACATGATGAGGGCTGCTGAACTCAGCTGGACACCAACCACTCTGACCCCACCTGAAGCCTCTACCTCCTAGGGCACTCCAAGGGAGCTCTAAACATAGCCGTGTTTTCAGGGCCAGCTAATGCCCAGGAGCTTCCAGCACTGTCCAATCTTCCAACAAAGCCACCTGGAAGTATCCTCTTCGGGGGACTCCATGCCAGAAGTATTTCCTGCCCCAGGTTTTGTTCTGCCAAACCCTATCAGGCACAGGCACCATCACCAGCAGCTTCTGCCATCCAAGAGCTTAGATCAAGGAGGAGCTAACAACCAACATGGCTGTGCCTCCTCTCCCCCCCTACCCTTCACCTTCCCCTCTAGAAACCTGTTCCAGATGCCACCCCACTGCCAGATCTCATGGCAGGAGAGGAAACTAGAGCTGAAAAGTTTGGGGACTGTCCCAAGGTCAGCTGCAGTCTCATAGCCCAGGCCTGTGTCCTGCCCCTCCTGTGTAAATCACTTGCCCAGCACTCTTCAGAGTCCTATTTAGCCATGCCACTTCGGTAGTGATACAACAGCAGATGCTGAAAAAGTTCCTTGGTGTCGCACTCTTGAGCTCAACATCTCATGTAGATCTCTCCAAAATTTCTGCCTCAGAACAATTCTAGAGTTGTTATTCTTCCCACTCGACAAATATGGCTCAGAGAAGTTAAGTCAGCTGCCCAAGGTCACACAGCTTAAAAGTGCGGCTATTCAATTCAGGCAGCCTGGACCCTAAATAACCGATTTCAAACCTGGTTGGTTCTAAAACGTCATCTACCTGACCCGTCTCCTCTCTCCTGGAAGCTGAGTGCAGTAAATCGTGTCTGACCCCTTCCTAGGAGATAGTCTAGGTGACCTGGGCTGAGGACCAGACACTGATGACAAGCGCACCATTAGCTCCCGCACTGCACGCGGGCGGCGTGCAGGCGCGGTGCCAGGCGACTCCGCGTCTCCTCCACTCTAAAGAAGGAGTGAGCAAGGAGAGGCGTGAGGGAAGCAGGGGCCCATTTAGGGGACGACAGCTGCAGAAGAAGCGACAGCTGAAGAAGACGACAAATCAAGTCCGCCTGACCCAGGTTTTTTTTTTTTTTTTTTTTTTTGGTGGGGGGTGAGGGGCACGGCAGACCAGGAGTCAAGCCCACTGCCTACCGGACCTGGGTCCAAACGCTGCGGCTCGGCCTCAGTTTCCCCACCGCCGAAGCGGACGCCAAATGTTCCCTGGGCTCCCATCCCCCTTGATCCCATCTTGACCACGCTGGGACGCTGCCAGCAATCCTGTCGATGCAGGGAGTGAATGTTCTGGGCAGGCCGGAGGATCGGCGCAGGACACAGAACACGCGAGTCGCGGAGAGGGAAAGACGCCCCGCCGAGCAGCCTCCGCCCCCCACCTCCTTTGTCCCAATCGCGCTGCGGAGGACAAAGAGCCCCCGCCCGCGCGCGGCGTCCGCGGCGCCGACCCGCCAGCGCCGCACCCCGGCCCATTCGGCTCGTCCCTTCCCCCTCATCCGCCCGCCCTGCCCAGTCTTGCTCACCATGTCGTGGCCCGCAGTCGGCACAACCTGCCAGCAGCAGCCTCGCTGCCCGGCTCCGCCCGCGCGCTGGCCGGGTCGGGCCGCCGCGTACTAGCCAGACACCAGAGCCAGATCTGCGGCGGGCGGGGCGCTTCGGCTCCGCCCAGGCCGGGGCGAGGCGCTCCGATGCAGCCAACGGGAGGACGCGTTGGGATAATAGGGCGGGGCTAGAAGGAAGGGTGGAGTCACGTGCGTTGTGGGGGCCGCGGTGCGTGGGCGGGGAAAGCCGGGAGGGGAGCGTAAGCGGCGGAGGGGTTGGGGAGGGTTCTGGGCGGCTGGCGGGTCCGCGAGCTGGGGAGGGGGACGGGCGGTGGGTGGCTGGAATTCTATGGGCTCCTTTTGGGTGCTGGGGGTACTGGGCCTGTTCCTGGCATCCTCTTTCTGTGAGGGTAGTCGGTAGTCCCAGCTCAACGACAGAGGGGAAACTGAGGCTCACAACAGGTAAGAGTGTGGCACATCGCCCCAAGGTTGCAGACATTGGCAGAGTCGAATGATTCTGCTTTGGAAAGGAGCTGGCTGTTCGTTTTTTGGTTAATTCCATCATCATTCATACATATGTCCATCCACCCACCCTTCTGCACCCATCTTGTATCTTGCTGAGACACATCAACCACAGGCCAGACAAACAAGGTCCCTGTCCCCAAATCTGCAGACTGGGGTGCATTACTTTAACATAACCTCGTGGTTAAGACTTCACCAAGTGTCCCGCTCTGTTCAGCGTGCTCAGCAAATCAAAATAACCCCAAATAAAAATGCATCATCCCATTTGATGCGAGGAACCCAAGGCTGCAAAGAGCTTAACTGCCTTTGTTCTCTTGTGGAGGTAGGATTTGAGGCCAGGCATAACTGGCTAGGAATGAACATAGAGACACTAACTGGTATAGTGGCTGTCCCTAACAAGTGAGTTCAGGAAGAGGACAGGACACTCTGTAGTGGCCACCTGGAACTCCCAAGAGGCTCAAGACTTCCGAGGCCCAAAGTACTCCCACAGACAGGAAGGGACAATTTGGTTGGGGCAGACCAGGCTGGGATCTCCTGAGAGCTGGGAGTGAGTCCAGGGGCTGCTCACTTTCTTTCCCAGACCCAGGCAGAATGTCACCAAACTGTTTCCTAGCTCGCATCTTTGGCCCATGCCATTTCTTTTATCTTGAAAATTTTTTACATCTTCTTCCAGACCTCAGCTTCCATGCCCTTGCTCTGGGGCATGGTTTTACACTCAGTGGACACTCATGTCCGTTATGAAATTGTGTTTTCCAAGGGTCTCTATTTCAGGACTAAGACTGGGTCATCCACTGATGAGTCTATAGAACAGTATCTCTTTGTTGTTGTTGTTTTGTTTTTCTGAGACAGAGTCTCACTATGTAGCTCGGTCTGTCCTGGAACTCACACTGGTACAGGCAGGCCTCAAATTCAGAGACCTGACTTCCTATCTCCTGAGTGCTAGGATTAAAGGTATGTACCACCATCACCTGGCTCTCAATTACAGCACTCGGGAGTTCGAGGCCAGCCTGGTCTACAAATCGAGTTCCAGGACAGCCAGGACTGTTATAAGCAGAGAAATCCTGTCTCGGGGGAAAAAAAAGGAAGGCAGGACTAGCCCTGGGGAAAGAGACCAGGCTGAGAAGGTGAGCTGTATTTGAGCAAGAATGGGGCACAGAGGCAGAGGGAAGCAGGGCTCTGGGCCAGCTGCCCATAGGCCAGAGCCAGGTGGCTCTGAGCAACTCCTGTCTACAGATCTCCCCATCACTGTCCTCAGCTTCTGCCCTGTGAACCATGTGACACATGGCTGGCTTTGAGTGCAGAATTGAAGGAAGCAAGTACTTCCTCCAAGCCAGTCCAGCATCTGCGGTTTTGGCCTCAGGTGGCTAAGAGCTCATTAGTGGTCTCAGCCTGGAAGAGGTAAGATCAGAACTCCAGAGTTGGGGCTGGCAGGGACATGACAGAAAGGACATGTTGAAAGGTGAGCAGCGTAACACAGAAATGATGTGGTCCTCCCTGCTTCAAATCTCGAGTGCCTCCTGGAGGACTTTGGAAAAGCAGTCTAAGGTCTCTGTGCCTCACTTTTCCTTATCTGAAAAACTGGGACAACAGCAAGGTAGGCCTCACAGACCTGGGAAGCTTATCAAGTAATGGGAACAAGGAAAGAACTCCTACTTGCTCACTGGCCATCTTAGTAACAGGGTTAGGGTTAGGGAAGACACAGATGTCCCCATTTGGATCTTGGGCCAGCAACTGTACCTCTCTGAGCCTTGGTTTCCTTGGCAGTGGGCCTCATGAGTTCCAATGCTGGAGATGGTGAGAAGGGCAGTGGCCAGCAGTAGCCCAGAATTGCTCAGAATGCTTCACTGATGTCAACAGTAATAGACATGAGACTAAAGTGTCAGGCTGGGGATGTAGCTCAACTAGCAGTGTGTTTGGCTAGCATGTAAGAAGCCTGGGTCCAATCCCCAGCACTGCATAAAGAGAACACAGCAGCACACACCTGTAATCTCAGCATTTGGGAGGTAGAGGCAAGGGCTCAGGATCATACTCAGCTACATGAAACACTGCCTAAAAAAAAAAAAAAAGTGGTATATACTTAGGTAGGTAGCACTTATCACAAGCTGACTGCTTTACTAAGCACTGCAGATTCCCAAACTCAGCCCTCATTGCACAGGTGGGGAAACCTAGGCACTTACAAGTGCATGCCTGAAAGTCGCCCAGGAGAGAGTGTCATGGTGTAGATTTTTTTAGTAGTTGATTTGAACCTGAGATTCTGCTTTGTGTGTTTGTTTTGTTTTGAAGACAGATTTTTTTTTTTTTTTTTTTTCTATATAGCTCTGGCTGTCCTGGAACTCACTCTGTAGACCAGGCTGGCCTTGAATTCCAGAGATCCACCTGCCTCTGTCTCCTGAGTGCTGGGATTAAAAGTGTGTGCCACCACTGCCCAGCTGATACTCTGATTTTCTCATGAGCTCCCAGGAGGAGTCGATCATGTGGATCCGCACTTTGAGCTGCGGAAGGTGACAGAGGCAGCAGGCATCTGCATGTGGTTGAGCCCACATGGTTATCTGGGAGCCCTGTACTTGTAACTGTGAACCTAACTGCTTGTTCTGTGCCCTAGCTTTCTCTCCCCAACAATCAGCCAGGAAGTCTTGGTCTGCTCCTGCAACCCATTTCCTCTTGTCCCTTCTTCCTCAGTGACATCTGGCCCAGGGTCTTCCCAGTGGGACTGATTGGAGGTTCTTGGGTTTTCATTAACAAGAAAGATAATTAAGGGCTTGCTGGGGCCCAGCTGGGCCTGCTGTGGGCCAGTCTGGCCTCGTGCCTACTTCTCCAGTGTGCCAGATGCACTGGGACAAGAAGGGGCTTGCTGGGGCTAGGAGCAGTGTCCTCAACTAGCCTCAGAGGAGACACCCTGCAGCTGGGCCTCCCTGTATAGCCAGCAGTTACCGGTCTGAGCCAGTCAGCTATTTCCCAGGCATTCCCAGGAGGGGTTTAGACTTAAAAACAAAGTGAAAATTAGTTGACCACAGGGGAGTTCCCTGATGGGTGAGATGGGAACCACTGGTGAATTCTACAGAAAGGTCTCAGTGGAACACAAAGTTTCTCTTTGCTCTGAGCAACACAGCTTCTCTCTCAGGGAGAGGGGGCCTCATTGGCTGATGGCTTTACTGACTTATCTATGACTGGTTCAACCCCTTAGAGCCAGAGAGAAGACTTGCTGGCCCATCTCAGGTAGCTGACACTCCTGAGCTAAAATGTGTTGTTTGCTATGCATTTATGTCTCAGTTGCCTTTAATTTATGAGCCAGATGTTGTTTTTGCATTTTTGATAGTAACACACTCTTTTCTTTCCCTTCCTTCTGTCCTCCCTCCTTCCTTCCTTTCTTTTTTTAAGACATGGTTTCTCTGTGTAGCTCTAGCTGTCCTAGACCAGGTTGGCCTCAAACTCACAGAGACCCACTTGCCTCTGCCTCCCAAGAGATGGAATTAAAGGTGTGTACCATTATGCTTGGCTCTTCCTTTTTAAATAGAACTATTTGGGGGGTGTAAGGAGTAGGTCTTGTCCTGCCGCCACGCCAGCCCCAAATAACACATCGAGACTCTGTATTTGATATAATGCTGTTGGCCAGGTACTAGTTTCTTATTAGCTAGCTCTGTCTTAAGTATTAGCCCATTTCTGTTAATCTATGTATTTCCACATGGATTCATCTTACTGGGGAATGGGCTGGTGTTGTGCTCTCCCCAGTGTCTCCATGTTGACTCCTCCTTTCTACTTCTTTCCTCCTTGTCTCCTAGTCCCGCCTATCTTGCTTTCCTATTGGCCAACAGTGCTTTATTCATTAACCAGTATGAGAAACATATTTACAGAATGACATCTTCCATCAGGGAGGAAATTGAATGTTCAAACATGTATGAGTTACTTTCCTCCTTGCTCAAATGCTGGGATGACAGGCATGTACCACAGGGCTAGTTTCTATG
This sequence comes from Phodopus roborovskii, assembly GCF_943737965.1. NCBI lineage: Eukaryota > Metazoa > Chordata > Mammalia > Rodentia > Cricetidae > Phodopus > Phodopus roborovskii. The sequence continues at coordinate 71,712 of NW_026125020.1, forward strand.
ACACTCAACATAGATGGAACCCAGGGTTTTGTGCATTTTAGGTGGGCCTCTACTGACTACACTGCAGCCCCAGCCTATATTCACTTATGTTTTTCACAAAAGATATCAAGTCCTGCATTTGTCTTCTATAGTCCAGAACCATAGCAGGAGGAATAGTCTTGCTTAGCATCCTTGCCCATACCTGCCATCCTTGCTCTTAGGAGACAGAGGCCAGGAGGATTGGGAGTTCTGGATCATTCTGGGCGAACATAAGACTCTGCCTCAAGGAAAAGAAGTGGAAAGAGGGGGAAGGAGGGAGGGAAAGGAAGAACAGAACAGAAAAGAAGACTCCTCATTCTTGGGCAGCTGTCCATTTACAGTGAGGTGAGTCCCAGGGTCCCTGGGTGTGGTGGACTGCTATCCTCCAAGATGGTAGCCATCGCCACCTTTATCACACCAGTTGTTACTGTGCACAAGAGACCTTTAAGAAGGAGTCTATGACCTTTTATAGATGGAAGGGATGGGAAGGCCCTCACCTGAGATCCCAACCACTCTGTCCTGCTCCTTTCCCCCAGGCATGAGCAATTCTGCCCCAACTATTCCTGATCCTCCAGAGGAGGTGTGAGAGTGTATAGAAGATGGAAGTTTGCTTGAAAGGGGAATCTCAGCTGAGCAGCCGCAGGGCGTTTGTCATCCATGCTGGCCTGAGACTTTCCTATGACATAATTGTTTGGGAATCGTGATCACCTTTGCTCCTGTAGGTAATTCTTCTAAGCTCTGTCAATAAGTTAAGCCACTGGTGCGTAAGTTAGACCTGGGTGGAATCAGTCTGTTCTGTGCCCTGTCTGAGGCAAGTAGACATTGCTCAGTCATGCACTGTTCACGCCACCCTGCTATCGGTCTTTGGGGTCTGGCAGGAACTGTTCCCAGGCCCTTCTCAGGGCTTTTATCTGTGACTGAGCCCAGCACAGAATGTCCTGTTCTCTGGATCCAAGCCTGGGGCCTCCATCAGAGAGGGAATGATGAAGCCAGATGGAGCCAGCGTTGGTGGACCACTGAAGACACACCGACAAAGGGCTTGGAGTGCATAAGAGCCTAGCATTGCCATTTGTCAGCTATGCAGCCTTGGGATTTTCACTTACCTCCTCTGAGCTGGAATTTCCTTATCTATAAATATCTGCTTGGCTTGCCAAGATCTTTAGCCATACTGTACACAGGAATCTGGAGCAGCAGTGTTGGGCTTTGTCACAGGAGTTTTACACTCATGTGTTTTAAAAATATTTTTAATTTTTTTGAGATATGGTCTCATGTAGTCAAGACTTGCCTTGAACTTCTAACCCTCCTGTCTCTATGTCCAGAGTGTTTTGATTATAGACATGTGCCCACATTTCTGACATATGCTCTGACATCTTCCAAAGTTACTCATTCATTAGACTGTGGGCAGGGCCTCAGATCTTTGCTGTGAGCACCTGTCTTAGGGCTGCTTTGGTGTCTTGACTATTTAGTGGGTAGCTTCCCCAGGGTCATTCACCACAGAACACAAGAATGCCTTTCATGACCTAGTACATTATCTCCACCCCATTCCATTGCTTAGAAGTGAGGCACCAAACCACATAGGCAAAAACTAATGCAATGCTCAGTTGCTTTTTTTTTTTTCTGGTGTGTGTGTGTGTATGTGTGTATGTGTGTGGTGTGATACATGTCCTTCTGTGTGGGCAAAGGTGTGTGTTGTATGCATACCGTGTGTGCACCTGTAAGTGGAGGCCTGACATTAATGTCAAGTGTCTTCTTCCATTGCACTCCACTTTATATATTGAGGCAGGATCTCTCACAGTCCCTGCCTCCTGTTCACACCCATCTGGGGCTGCAAACTCCTATCCTTACACTTGTTTAAGCAGAGCTATCTCTTCAGTCTCTGCAACGTTCTCTGTATATCCCCGGCTGTCCTGGAACTCCCAATGTAGATCAGGCTGGTCTTGAACTCATATGATTTTCCTGCCTCTTCTTCTTGAATGTTGGGATTGAATAGATAACTAGTATAGTGGATATTAGTGTGGCAAGGGAAGTTTCTGAAATATCCTAAAGACAGTTGGGAAACCCATTTCAAGATGCAGGCCTGATTTGGACACTAATTATGTATTTGTGTGTGTATTATGTATATACATGTATATGTATTGTGTGTATATATATACATATATATTATACACATATGTTTATATAAATTCTGTCTTATTCAGGGTTACTATTGCTGTGATAAAACATCATGACCAAAAGCAAGTTGGGTAGGAAAGGGTTTATTTGACTTACCTTCCATATCATATTCCATCATTGAAGGAAGTCAGGACAGGAACTCAAGCAGGGTAGGAACCTGGAGGCAGGAGCTGGTGCAGAGGCCATGGAGGGGTGCTGCTTACAGACTTGATCATCATTGCTTGCTCAGCCTGCTTTCTTATAGAATGCAGGACAACCAGCCCAGGGCTGGGCACCACCCACAAAGGGTTAGACCCTCCCCCATAAATCACTAATTAAGAAAATGCCATACAGGCTAACCTGCAGCCTGATCTTCTGGAAGCATTTCCTTTTTCTTTTTTTAAAAAATAATTTATTTAACTTTTAGTTTATATCCATTGGCGCAAAGGTGTCATATCTCCTGGAACTGGATTTACAATTGTGAACTGCCATATGGGTGCTGGGAATTGAACCTGGGTCCTCTGGAAGAACTGCCAGTGCTCTTAACTGCTGAGGCATCTCTCCAGCATCTGGAAACATTTTCTTAATTGAGCTCATATGACTGAGCTTGTGTTGTTGACATAAAACTAGCCAGCCCACATGCGCGCGTGCACGCGCGCGCGCGCACACACACACACACACACACACACACACACACACACACATTATTTTTAGTTAACCAAGTCAAGGACTTTTAATATCAGTTAATACACCAAGGTAAGAGGTATAAAGAATGGGTCATAAATAAACTCCAGGTTTTACACATCATCATTTAGATGTGGACCCAGAAATGCCCCACATCAGATACCCTAGCTGCACTTGTCAGATGTGCAACCCGGCTGCAGTTCCCATGGCCCATGTGACAGATCAGGAGCACAGCTCTTCGTGCAGGAGGTGCATCTGCTTTTGAAGCAGGGGCAGCACAGGTGCAGTTGCTGTCCACAGAGAGTAGAAGCATTGGTTGAAGTTGCCCTTTGGGGGTGCTGGAGAGATGGCTCAGCAGTTAAGAAGAACACCCACTGCTCTTGTTGAGGATCTTGTCCCCCACACTCATATGGTGGCTCCACCCAGGGGACCTAGCGCCCTCTTTTGACTTCTGAGGGCACTAGGCATGCATGGGGTGCACATACACACATATAAGCAAGCACACACACACATACAAGTTTTTTTTTAAAAAAAGACAGGCATTATTAGAGATATCTGTTCAAACATTTATACTTGAAGTGAAATGGTTTTAGAAATTTACTTCAAAATAACCTGCATAGAATCTGCGAAAGAGAATGACTGGCCACAGACTAATGGTTGCTGGCTGGGGATTTGGGAGGTGGACCGTGTGTATGGAGACTTCTATGTGTTTTGTGTAGGTTTGAGATTCCCCATAGTTTTATACTATGGCAGGAATATCTCTATGAAGTGAATAAGAGGATCACAAGGATCAGGAGATACAAAGCTGTAGACACTGAGGTGCTGTCCCTGGACCACTTTGCAGCTTGTTCATTCTGGAGAAGTAGCTTGCATGGGGACTAAGAAACCAGACCTGTTGCTCTACCAATGCTTAGGGCATGGAGGAGGATCATCCCTGATGTCAGTCAGCATAGCCAGTTCTCAGACTGACACACTCATACATTTGAGGCAATCTGGTGGTTATTATGCTCAGACTTACGATAGCTGACTTTTAAATCTGAGTGGGGTTATCATTTTGTCTTAATATATTAAGTCATTACTTTGGGTGCTTCATTGTATTTTTGTTTTAGATCTTTCTGTTTGAAAGAAGATACTTATGATGAGTATAATCAATCCATATTGAAATCAAAGACTACAGCATTCCTGCCCTGCAGTCATTTCCCAAAGACTGCCACTTCATTTTTAAATGGCAAGAATTAGGAAAGTATTTTGTTAGCTAATGAACCAATTTATTTTGGAGACAGGAGTCCCTCTCAAGTTCTTGATCCTCCTGTTTCAGCCTCTTAAGTGCTGAGACTATAGGTATCCCCCTCCAGGCCCGGCTCACTGGCTCCTTCACCCCTTCCATCTTCCCCTTCCTCCCTCTTCATCTCTATGTCTTTCAGTGCTAGAGCTGGGGCCCCATGTCCTGCAAGGATAGGGAAGTGCCCTAGTGCTAAACTCTATCCTCAGCCCTTAGCGCATGTATTTATTGAGCACACACACACACACACACACACACACACACACACACACACACACATACACACACATGTGAAGGCCAGAGCTTGAGAACCAGTGTTTTCCATTGCTTTCCACATTCTTTTTAGAGGCAGAGTCTGTCTCTGAAGCTGAAATTTTGTCTACACCTCAGCTTTGGACTTCCAGCCCTGAAAGCCAGAGAAAATAATTTTCTATCAATTAGGCTAGTCAGTCTGTGGTATTTTGTTTTGGCAGACCTGGAAAACAAAGTATGAAAAAGAATGTAAAGTTTCATTGAGAATATCAGGATGTAGCTCAGTGGTAGAGTGGATATTTAGCATGGAGAAAGTCCTGGGGTCTAGTCCTACCATCACAGACAATTATTTAGGAGGCTGGGCAGATGGCTTAGTTGAGTTTGAATGTGGTGCTAGTCTGAACCCCAGTGCTGGACAGGCCTACTCCCTTATTCCTCTTTGAAAAATATTTTTTATATTTATTATTTATTTGCATGTTAAGGAGGCAAGCATATGCCACTGTCCTTGTATGGAAGGCAGAGGGCAACTTCCAGGAGTTGGATATTTCTTCCTATCATGTGGGTCTCTGGGATAGAAGCCATGTTACTATCTTTGACAGCAAATTCCCTTCTGAAGCTCTCTGGACATTTTGATGGCCCTAGATTTTGCATTTTACAAAACATTTTTTTCTTTATTGGTATGGGTGTACTTGTTTGGGCACCACCATGTGTGTGCAGGTGCCCAAGGAGGCCAGAAGAAGGCATCAGATCCCCTGGCATTGCAGTTAAAGGTGATTGTGTGCCCAACCTGGACACTGGGAACCAGATTCAGATTTTTTGAAAATGGCTCTAAACCACCACTTCAATCTCCGGATTTCAGAGCTTAATGGGTCATTTGAAAACAGATAAAGACACACCACACTGAGGTAGAATGATAGAAGTTGGTGTTTGGCACCCATGTTCAACTCTCACTATGGCTCTGTGCTCTTCCCAAAAAAGGAACTGAGATACATGGATGGCATTTGTGAACAAGTAGGTCTGAAAACTGTGAAGAGACAGCATGACCACAACAACTATCTGATGCTGGATGTTCTTCTTTATATATATTTGTCTTATTGGTTGTGAATAAAACACTGATTGTCCAGTAGCCAGGTAGGAAGGATAGGCGGGGCTACCAGACCAGGAGAATCCAGGGGGGTGGGGGTGGGGGAGGGAAGGCCTCAAGAGACAACATGCTGCTGAAGGAGATTATAGGTAAGCCACAGCCTCATAGATTAATAGAATACATAGATTAGTAGAAATGGGTTAATAATAAAGAGAGAGCTAGCCAATAAGAAAACCTAAGCCATCGGCCAAACAGTTTAATAATTAATATAGTATCCATGTGTTTATTAGGGGCTAAACAGCTGTGGGACCAAGTGGGACAGAAATCTCCATCTTCAACCCTTATAAAGGAAAACCTTTAATTGGGTCTGGCTTATAGTTTCAGAGGTTTAGTTTATTATCATCATGGTGGGAAGCATGGCAGCATGCCAGCAGACATAGTGCTGGAGAGGTAGCTCAGAGTTCTGCATCAGGATCCACAGACAACAGGAAGAGAACTATGTATCATACTGAAAGTAGCTTGAGCAAAGGAGACCTCAAAGCCCACCCCCACAGTGACACACTTCTTCCAACAAGGCCACACCTTCTATGGGAGCCATTTTCTTTCAAACCACCACAACTACTAACTGCAGAGAAATGGCAAGCTCAGGATTGTGGTACTAGCAAATGGTTGGGTTTGAGAGAGCTCCTTGTCATAAAAAGGCTAATATATACTATTATAATGTATCATATTAATATGTAGTAGAATATATTAACATAATGTATTTAATATATAACAACATATATGCTAGAGCTAAGAATATTTCTTGTTATAAATATTTAATTTATATAAGTATAGGAGATATGTGAGATCATAAAATACCAGGAAATTAAATAATTAAGGAAAATTACTGGGGAAAAGAGCCAAACTGGGCAGAGCTAAGAGCTTCCTCAATCAGACACTGAAGGGTGAGGCAGCAGGTCTCAGTGCAGGACAAGGGTGTGGACAGGGTACTGGTTTGGGGATCTGGCAGTATCTGATCTCAGGCAGAAAGAAGCTTCCAGAAGTAAAGTCGTGTCTGAAATGAAGGTGGAGCCTTCCTGCTGGCCTAGGTGCCTGTGAAGCGTGATGTGGTACATTTCTGTGACAGTGTACCCCAGCCCTGAGCCCCAGAACCCTCCACATTCCAGGCAGATGCTTCCTCCTATGTGTGGGGTTCAGTGTTCTGCTGCTGCTGGGTTCCTGGCAGCCTGGATGATGGACAGCTAGGACTGTGCAGTAGCTGGATGGGGTCACAGAAATGCCTGCTTCATCTGCCCAGGGGAGATCACTAGAGCACATGTGAAGTGCTAGGTCAGGTCCCACATCTGCTGCTGCCTCTTATGCCCTTAGAGGTCCTGGGGAATCCTATAGAGCAGCCTGTGTCTGAGGCCAGACTGCCCAGCTGGGGAGGCCCCTGCAAGATACTGGTGGAGCACAGTTTTTCTGAGCCTAGTTTCTCCATGTATAGTGTGGGTGTGGGACACTGGCAGACTGGGTAATTGCTTAGAGTCCCGCCCTAGTGGTGCCTATAACAGGAACAGCAGGGTGCCGAGGGATAAGGGTGTAGTCAGGAAGTACTTGTCATTTGTATAAAAACCCAGATGCGGTGGCAGAGACAGGATTCCCTGGGGCTTATTGGCCAGCTAGTTTTGGTGAACAGGTTGAGATTCAGCTTCAGGGAGAGACCCTGTTTTAAAAAACAAGGTGGAGAGGGATAGTGGAAGACAGCCCTGTTGACCTCAGGCCTCCACATGCATGTGCACACACATGACCATATTAATACATCACACATGGAAATAAAGAAACCAGGGATGCCTGTGCTGCTTCCTCCAAGCCTGTCTTTACTGCTGCTCTGCCTTTTAGGGGAGAAGATTGAATAGTGGGAGCAGGTTTCAGCCCTAGGCCTCCAGCTCTTCCTCAAACTACAGGAGTCACAGAGCTCAGCCTCAGCACCACCATCGGCGCTGATGTCCCCTGCCCCCCATCCCTCCACTGCAGCCATATCTCCTCTAATTTCTGTCTTCTTCAATTTTCCTATCCTTACATGAGCTGTGTCTGGGATACTATTCTCTCCACCCTTCCATTCAAGGCTCTGCTCTGGGAAGCATGTCCACACCCTGCCCTTACACCACACTTTGATGTGCCCTGCCAAGTCTTACCTTACCGATGGTCCCCGCAAGATGCTGGAACCTCTGAGGAACAGGAGCCTGTGAGTTCCGTCTGGGTGATCAGGGACAGTAGAAGCTCTGTAAGTGTTTATCATGTGCAAATGAATGGATACAGGTCAGCAGCCAAACAGGACTAGGGAAATGAAAGAACAAGCAAGACCCCACTAAGCCTCACTCTCAGAAGGCTGAGAGAGGATGTACTGCCTCCAACATGTGTGGACTTGATGTGTAGCAATCTGGCCTGATCACACCCATGAAGGCATAGTCCCCTCCCTGTGATGTGACTGGACTATTGGACATGGGGGAGTTCTTCCAAAAGGCACTGGGGCAGGCAGGATTCTGAGCAGTGGATGAGTGCACAAGCCCAGGGAGAATATGTGTTAGTGGACAGGACAGGACACACGCTCTCAGCTTCTGTAGGCCTTGGCTCTCTTCTCTCTTGGCTCAACCATTTCTGCTGTGCACCTTCACCTCTAGTCTCCAGTCATCAGGAAACCTCACCCATCCTGTGTCCTGCTTTGGGAAGTGTCAGTCAGGAACCAGGTCACCCGTAAGCAGCTGAATCCAGGAGCTGGGGACAACAGAGTATGAACACAAGAATACATTACAGCAAGTGTCAAGCTCCCTTCTGGACAGTGACCTTCCCTGTTCTTTGCAGTGCCTGAGGAACATCTGTCCAGACCCCCAGAGCCCTCGTGAGACCTCCTCCCAATAAGCCAAGCCCAGACACAGCAAGGTTCCAACTGAATCTCAGGAATAAAGTGATTATGAAGTGGCAGGGAGACTGAATTAGATCAGGGCACCTTCTAGGCACACAGCTCAGGACTAATAAATTCCAAGAAGGGAGTCTTCAAACCCCCCAAGTGAAGGAACCACCAGTGCAAAAGTTTGGAGGAATCTAAGGGTATGGGAGAAAGAGTTGGAGCAAGGGAATCATAGCAGGCTAGGCCCGTGAGTGAAAAAGCTCCTAGAGAATGTGGCCCAAGAGGAGTCTGGGTTTCCAGCTTGAGAACTGTGTTCTTTTCTTTCCCTCCACTACCAAAGTCTTTCTTCTCCATACAGCTAGGAAGCCTCTCACCCATGCCACCCTGCTTCATCCTTTCCCCTCTCAAGGGTTTTCCTTTCCTTTTTCCTTTCCTTTCCTTTCCTTTCCTTTCCTTTCCTTTCCTTTCCTTTCCTTTCCTTTCCTTTCCTTTCCTTTCCTCTCAGTTTGAGGTTCCATTTCCCTATGGGTGATGGCCCAGGGGGCTTGCATTTCAAAAGGTTCATGAGTGAGATTCCTACCTGCTGTGTACCCACTAGATACTGAAGGTGACCTCAGTCATCAGACCCACACAGCCCATCTATTGCAGCTAGCCTCTACCAGTATATCATACAGATCAGGGGATTGGGGCCAGAGCAAGCCAATTGAAACTGCAGGGCTTGGGAGGCAGGGTGGGCCCAGCATAGTTGCATTCCCAGAGTTTGCCAAGCCTTGTTATGCCTCACAAAGTGGGAGGGACGCGAGGGGGTCATTAGTCCCTTTCCTGCCTGCTCCAGTTCAGCTCCTTGAAGCTGAGCCTGATACCCTAGAACTATTCTTTTCTCCCCAGGCCTCGTCACAACAGCCATATATACACACCCAATATTCCCTCCCTCTGGGGGTGGAAGGAGGGCATTCAACTGACAGGTTGAGCTGAGAGAGCCACAATGAGCCCTGTGGGTGCCACTGTCTAAAGGCATACTTCCCATGATGCAGTGTCTGGAAGCTGGGGCAGCTGGGGCCTTACGGTGCCAGTGACACCTCAGGGCTGCTTGTCACCCCACCTTTTGTGGAGCAGTGGAAAGGCAGCAGCCCCCATTGGCAGACTTTTTTTTTTATTAAGGGAAACAGGATCAGGCCCTTCTAACCTTGTCCTGAGTGTGAATAACGGGTCCAGACTTTGGTGTAGTCATAGTCACCAGCTGTGCTAAAACATTCATCAAACTGTACACTTCAAATGGGTGAATCCTCTGGGAAGTCAATCATATCTAACTAGGCCTATTGAACACCCTGAATAGAGTGTAGTGAGACAGCCATACTTCCAGCACTTGGAACACTGACTCAGAGCTTGTTAATTTCATGTGAACTTAGGATACTGTTCTAGTTTTCTTTTTGTTGCTGTGATAAATACTGATAAAAGCAGCTGTAAGGAGGAAAGAGTTTATAATACATCAATGGGTTACAATCCATCATTGAAGGAGTCGGTTCAGGAACTTGAAGAAGACTCCACTAAGAAATGGTGCTCTTTGGCTCAGGCTCAACCTCCTTTCCTTACACAACCCAGGGCCACCTGCCCAAGGATGGGGCCACCCACAGTTGGTGGGGCCTCTTACAGCAATCAGCAATCAAGACAGTCCCTCCTAGACAGGCCTTCAGGACAATCTGATCCAGGCTGTTCTTTAGGCTTTCCTCTCAGGTGGTTCTAGACTGTGTCAAGTCCACTACTGCTAACTACTACAGCTACATAGTAAGACATTTATCACAAGCAAACAACAATAAACACACAGGTGTGGTGGCACTCAGGAGGTTAATGCAGGGAACTTATCCAGAGTTCAAGTATAGTGGGCCATGCCTTTAATCTTAGCACTCAAGAGGCAGAGTCAGGTGGATCTCTGGGAGTTTGAGGCCAGCCTGGTCTACAAAGCAAGTTCCAGGACAGCCAAGACTGTTATATAGAGAAACCCTGTCTGGAAAAAACAAAATAAATAAGTAAATAAAGTAATTTGCAGGGCCTTGTAGCAAAACAAGCAAACACTAAAGGAATACCCCAGACCCTACACCTTTCCCTCAAAACAGAAAGTAAAACCATACAGCCTCCCTGCTTCAAAAATAATGACCTCAATCACAGTAATCAGAACTGAAGTTCCTGAATGTCTGGGTCATGCTGGGCCTTGTTCTAAATGTGTAATGTGGGGCCAGGGTGCTTACTGGAGAAGAGTATGTAATATGGGGCTGCTTACTTGGGGAGGGGGTGTTAGCATGATGTATAGCATGGGAAGGATGTATAACATGGGGTATATAGCATAGGGAGGGTATATAACATGGGAGTGCTTGCTTAGGGAGGGTGTATAGCATGAGGAGGACATATAGCATGGGGTGTTTAACATAAGGCATAGGGAGCTTGTATAGCATGGGAAGGGGTACAAGTACCATGACTTCCTGAGGAAGTTGGAGGACAGCTTTCAGGAATCAGTTCTTTTCTTCTACCATGTGGGCCCCAGGGATCAAACTGGGTGTGGCAGGCATCTTTACCAGTGTGACCTCTCACCAGCCCCAGCATCTTCTTCACTGCCACCAGTAAAGCCACTACCAGGACTGGCCCAAGTCCTAGACATTGTCTATTCACTGTGGTCATATGAAGCAAATCTTTTGTTTTTGGCACAAGTTGTCACTATGTAGCTCAGGCTGGCCTAGAATTATGGATGTGGCCAGAACTCACAATCCTCGTGCCTCAGCCTCCTGAATGGTGCAGTTAATGGCATGTACTACATATCTGGTTTACTAAGTATGTTTTGTTGGTTGGTTGGTTGGTTGGTTCAAGTACAGAGACAAAAGTGTTTAGTTGCTATGTTTCTCACATTCCTTTTAGTCTGGTATGAGTCTCACCTCTAGTTTCTTGCCTTTGTTCCCTGCAGAATTTCTTTCAGAATCACTGATTCACTGCCCCTAAATGGGCTCCAGCTGAAGTCAGCAAGGTTTCCCCAGCTTGAATGTGGGACAGGCATTGCATTTTCAAAATCAGCAAGAAAGCTACACCTGGACAGAAAAGAGACTTGCATAAATTCTTTCTAGCAGCTAAGTTGGTCATTTCTCCATTTTGTCAAAAGCCCTGTGTGTTCAAAGCATGTCTGGGCTCTGCCTGCATTCCTTGTAGAAAGTGGACTGAGGGACATGAGGGAGGAAATAGGGATGGGGCAATCTGCTCACCCACAGTGGCCCAGCACTCCAGGATTGAAATGTCCTGGAGGTAGACAAGGTCAGAGGCTCTAGTGGGGTGAGGCAGTGGACAAGAGGCCCCAGGGTAATCTAGAGAGCCTACACCCTTCTCCTCTCATTTGTAGCTCATCCTGCCACTGTTCTTTCCAGCTGTTGTGAGGGGGGTGACAAATACAAAATGAGGGTGACTCACTCTTCTTGTAGACCCCCTAGCACTCCTATCCTCCCTAGAAGGGTGATCCATCTGGCAGAAAGAGATGAAATGCCCCAAGGGCACAGATGCCAGGGTTAAAGACATGAGCTCCAGCAGTTTAGTGTTTTGTTCAGCTTCAGTGTTCCTATTTGGGAAGTGGTACACAATCTTCTCTGGCTGTTTCCAGGGACTAAATGACAATCACCACTATTGAGGAATGGTCATTATTTTTTTTTAATTTATTTATCTGGGTGAGTGGGGTAGGGGATTGTGAGTGTCACGGTGTATATATGTGGAAATCAGAGGACATTTCAGGAGTTGGTTCTTTTTTCCCACCATGTGGGATCCAATGGATTGTCAGGCTTGGTGGCTACCTCTGAGTCCTTCCAATGGCTCCTTGAGGGATGGTCTTGAAGAACAGAGCCTTGAGGTGTGACTGGTAGGAAATCTGGGTTAGTGAGGGCTCTGTCAGCAGCTGCCCAAGATAAGCACCCAGGCAGCTCCTGAGTTCCTGGGCTCCCACTAGTCCTGGCCTCTGATGCCCCGGTGCAGACACAGCTGACCTGGGTGAATGCTGTGGTTCTGAAGCAACTTTTACTGCTGGTGCCACTCTTGGGGGGCTTCCTGGATTTTCCATTTCTCCCTTAACTGCTGAAGACCCTGCATTAGTGAGGACATCTTACAAGACCCCAGAGGCACACTTTCTGGATTTGAACCCCATCTCAGCCACCACCCACCAGCTGCAGGACTCTGGGCAATTTTCTTAGTTGTCACCCAGTGATTCAGGTTTCTCATCCATAAAAGCAGTATAGACAACATACTCTTCACAGACCCGTGGTGGAGCTGCAGCCCTTTTCCTAGTCTGAGTTCAGGCTTTGAAGTGCTCAGGACAGTACTGAGCAGTTTTTCTGTCCGCCTGTTCTCATAGCCACGCCAGCCCCAAATAATACACAGAGACACTGTATTAGATATAATGCTGTTGGCCAGTTACTAGTTTCTTATCAGCTAGCTCTGTCTTAAATATTAACCCATTTCTATTAATTTAAGTATTTCCACATGGTCTCATCTTACCAGAGAGAGGGCCCGGAGTTCTGCTCTCTTGGTCCTACATGTTGAATCCCTCTCCTACCTCCCCCTGAATTCTCCTTGTCTCCTTGTCCCACCTATCTTGCTTTGCTATTGGCCAACAGTGCTTTATTTATTAACCAATAAGAGAAATATATTTACAGAATGATATCTCCTATGAGCCCTGCACAAGCAGTCTAGAGCTCCTTCCTTGCTCTGGGTCTCCTCTGCTCACACAACCTCTTTGGGCATCCATGTCCTTGGTCTCTGCATGATGACACATGACAGGCATGTCTTACACATTTTTCCATCCAGAACCAGCCATTTTTCCCAAGGGAGTTGAGGGACCATATCATTAGCACCAAAATGCTCAGTGACACTGTGTTGTCATTCATTGCAAGTGGATTCGAAACTAGAATTTTTTTGTTTGTTCAATTGTAGGTAGCATTTAATTAGGTTGATGATCAAACAGTTCAGGACTTAAAGCGATAGTGCTTAGTGTTTTTGGAAATGAATTAACAATTGTTAACACTGTCAGTACTCCATGGTTATGTAATATGTACTAAGAAAATCCATTAAACTTTTGCCTTCTGTGACACCTACAACCAGTATAAACAATATCTAATTGAAGTACAAGCAAGGAATGTTAAACTTTTCATAGAAAAACTTAAAAAAAGAAATAAAGAAAAGGTCTTTATTTACAACATTATTGGCAATAAAAGGCAGAACTTTAAACAGCTTTAACCTAGAGCGTTGCAGCTGACCCACCAGGTTGGACACGTCCCATTCTCTGTGTTCATCTAATTGTCCAGATGTGCTGAGTACACTGAACCTGCATATGCAGTTTCCTTTATCAAGCAGTCTTTAAAACATATAAATACAAAGGAAAGGAAGCCACTTACTAAAAAGTGCATCAAATGGGAAGTTTTTAAGTATGAATTTGTTCTTCCTGGAAATAACCCATGCCCAGTGAAAGCTGAGAAGCAGTTACACACCCTGTGGTAGTGGACAGTTACAACCATCTGCTTACGACCATTTTCAGTTTATCAACTACTCTGAATGTACTGTGAGATGTTGTCAAGGTCAGAAGAGGACGTAGTAGGGGCAGTAGCCCTCCAGAACCTCAGTGGGAAGCAAACATCCTGTTGATCCTAGGGGTGAGAACAACTAATGCAGTCAGTCTCAGTCCATGTTGATCATGCTTCGTTGACCGAATTCTCCTCCTTGACATGTTTGGTGTGTTTAATTCTTCTAGTTCATTCTGGTCTTCCCCAGTGAACAGACTTTCATCAATGCAACAGTGCCATTCCTGGTTTTTGTTGTTGCTTGTTTTCTGCATTTCCTTGTCTCCCACCTCAGTTGTCTCTGTCCAAATCACTTCTTTCACCATTCTCAGCCCGACCTCCAGATGCTCCACTTCATCTGTTCTCATCTTTACCTGAAGCCTGTGTGCTGAATCTTTGAAGAAATACCAGTCTCTTCTACATCTCTTGGGATGTGCAGGCCTAAATCTGTGTCATTTACATTCATAGACTCATCACCCTCACCACCTGCCCCCTGACTGTAGTGGGTACCGTCTGCTTCCTCCTCATTGACCAAGTTCAAATACCTCATGACCATTGGTCACCACTGCTTTACCTGCTTTGAAGTCAGCTTTCTGTCTCTCATATCTTGTTCAAGTGTATCAATCTTTTCCTGTTGTTTCCCCCTTTTCTTCCATTTGATAAAAGATTCTCCAGTGATTGTGATAACATTTGGACATACAGCAGACTGCTCTTTCTCTCTCTCTCTCTTTTTAACATGGAAAGTTTTATTGGGGAAAGGGAAGGGAGAGGGGGAAAGGGAAGGGAGAGAGAAGAGAGAGATAAGAGAGAAAAGATAAAGAGAGAAGGAGAAAAAGAGAGAGGCAAAGACCTGCCTGCCTCTTCAGAGGGAGCAGTGGAGGGAGAGCAGATTGCTCTTTCATTAGCTCTTCAAGTGAAATTCCTTCTTCTTTTTCTTTTCTTTTTGTCTTCTTTCGGCACAAATCCACAAGGAGGTGAATGGTGATGATTGTGACTGTCCCCACCTCCAGGTCACCCAAACCAGCCATACTTGTTATTTTTAATAGCCTGAAGGAAATGTCTGCATACTCTGTGAGTTTTTGCTTTTCTTATTTTCTATCTCACCAGTTTCTCTTTACAACTTTTCTTGTCCTAGTTAGGGGTAGTATACATTTCCAGTTCTTCTTGTCTTACACCAGTGAAAACACTGTTGTTCACATCTTCTCTCCAAAGTGAGGCCATGAGAGGACTCACATTTACCTCCTTTAGTTCACCATCCTTGTTTGAAGAATGCACACACCACAGATTTGGGATCTGCATCTTTACCCACTTCTGTGCATCAGCATTTAGTTCTTGCAGTTCTGTTTTCAGCTTCACGTTGTGTTTCCTGATGTGGATTGAGCGGATTTCACTTGAGTGGCGGTCTTTACATGTTCCCGTTGCTTTGCTCCATTCCTGTTCTTAGATTGAAGCTTCTGTGCTCTATGATCTCCTCCATCTGCTCTGCCTTCTCACTGCCAGCCTGAGGCTGGAAAAACTTACTCTTTAAGGCATTTTTTTTTCTTGTTTGACTGTTTTTATTTTGTCTTTGTTTTTGTTTGTTGGTTTGTTTTAAATAGGATCTTGCTATGTAACCCTGGCTGGCTTCAAACCCATTATCTCTGACACCCCCCTTCATTGTCCTGAGTGCTATGGTTATTGCTTCTCATCCTCTTTATTCCGTGTTACAAAGCTGGGCAGTGGTGGCACATGCCTTTAATCCCAGCACTCAGGAGGCAGAGGCAGGCAGATCTCTGTGAATTCAAAGCTAGCCTGATCTACAGAGCCAGGGCTACACAGAGGAACCCTATCTTGAGAGAAAAAGAAAAGAAAAGCTACTAATGTGAACAGAGCATCCCAGGATCATCTTTACTATCAAGACATCTAAGTGAAGTTTGGAATTTTGCTTTGGTTCTCTTTCTTGGACAGTCATGGCCCCCTAGGGTTGAGTATACCAGGGATGTACAAGCAAAATTCTGTTTTAGGAGCTGGAGATGATTCAGCAACTAAGAACACTGGCTGGTCTTCCAGAGGACCCGGGTTTGGTTCCTAGTGCCCACGTGGCAGTCACAACTATCTGTAACCCCAGTCCCAGGGGATCTGACTCCTCCTCCTTTGCCTCTGTGAACACCAGGCACACGTGGTTCTCATGCACACAAGAAGACAAACACACCCATACACATAAATAAGAGTAAATTAATCTTGGGGTTTGAGAGTTGGCTTAGCAGTTAAGAGCACTTGTTTCTCTTACAGACGACCCTGGTTTGGTTCCCAGTAACTACATGTTGGCTCATAGGAACTACACTTTCAGGAACTCTGACACTTTCTTCTGATCCATGTAAGTTACCAGGCATGCACACAGTGTGTACATATAGACACAGCAAAACCACATATACATATGATAAGTTAATTGCTATTACTTATTTTTATTTATTAAAAAGATTAATTAATCAGTTAAAATATAAACTAATTTAATTAAATAATTTAAAATACTGTTTTAAGCAAGGTGTGCTGGCACATATCTGTAATCCCAGCTTGGGAGGCAGAGGTAGGAGGATTGGAGTTCAGAGGCAGCCTTGGCTACACAGTGAGTCCAAGTCATCCTTAGGTGAGACCCTCTCTCAAAATAAAACAATTAAAACACACACACACACACACACACACACACACAAAAAAAAAATTTTTTTTTTTTTTTTTTTTTTTTTTTTTTTATAGAGTATTTTTTTATTTAATTTTATATAACAAAGTCCAATTAAATGAAAACAAACATTTATACACAATATTTGGGAATTTGGGCGTCGTTCTTTCCAAACTACTTCCTGCTGGTAAGGGGCGCTGTCTTGGGGGATTCGAAGAAGATTCAGATATCCTAGCTGTAGTCTGTAGGGCTGTTTTGTCCAGCTGTTTGGAATGTAGGATCAGCTTGTACTCTGTTTCAGGCGGTCTGGTGTGATCAAACCACATTAGTCTGGAAGGAATCCACATCTTTTCATTTTCTGTGGAAACAAAAATAGAAATACTTTTCCCCAGTAACTTGTTCTCCAACTTAAATTTTGGAGTCAAAGCGTTTTTTTTTTTTATTATTATTATTTTACATGTCGATCCCAGTTCCCTCTCCCTCCCTCCCTCCCCCCAAGCCCTCCCTCCCTCCTTCCCTCCCTTTTACCCTCTCTACCCTCTCCCATGCACTCTAAACACCCTCCCCTCCCAACCCCCCACCACAATACAATATGTAGGGGAATGCCATCCAGTTGGGGTCATGTAGATCTGACAGGTCCTGTGAAGTAGGGACTAGGGCTTCTCTCCTATCTCTAGAATAAGGCAGTTATCCCTCCATGGGGGATATGTTTGCAAAGTCCTTTTGTGCACCAGGGATACATCCTGGCTCCACTGTCTGAGGTCTCTTAGACTGCTCAGACCTTCTGGCTGAGACCCATATTCAGGGGAGTCCGAGTCAGACCCCTGTTGGCTTCCCAGCTATCAGTCTAGTGGCCCTTAGCTCCTCCTTGTTCAGGTAAGCTGTCTCTATGTACTTCTACCGCATGGTCTTGTCCTCTCCATCTGCTTCTGGGTTCTAGTTTGACTCAGTGTTTATGTATGGGTGTTTGCTCCTGTTTTCAACAGGCATTAGTTGAGGACTCCATGGAGAAGTTAGTTGTTGATCTCACTCTCCGGGAAGGGCATTTATGATAGCCTTTCCACGGAAGCTGAGATTGTTAGTTGGGAGCAGTCTTGTAGTTCCTTTGACCTTTCTTTGTGTTCAACTTTATCTTCAAACCAATATTGGCTCCCTCTTTTATGTTCTCTCTCTCTGTCTCTGTCTCTCTCTCTCTTTCCTATTTTCCATTCCTAACCAGGCTCAATCCTCCTAGTCGCACATGCCTTCCTCTCCTCCCTCTCATTTTCTCCTACTTCTCTCTCCATTAGCTGTCCTCCCCCACTATACCTGAGGTCTGGTGGACTTGTCCCTTCCCAGTTCTGTGAGGGACTTTATATGAATCTCTTAGAATACAACTTGTATCCTAGTTCCTCTGGTGATGTGAATTATAGGCTGGTGATCATTTGATCTAGGTCTAAAATCCATATATGAGTGAGTACATACTGTGTTCCTCTTTTTGTGACTGGGTTACCTCATTCAGGATGGTTTCTTCAAGTGCCATCCACTTGCCTGCAATTTCAAGATACCATTATTTTTTTCTGCAGAGTAGTATTCCATTGTGTAGATGTGCCACATCTTCATTAACCATTCTTCAATTGAAGGGCGTCTAGGGGGCTCCCGGGTTTTCCTATTATAAAAAAGGGTGGTTTGTAACAAAGTTGATTAGAGGTTTTTTTTGGTTGGTTTGTATTTTTTTGTTTGTTGCCTTGATGGGGGGGGGGGGGGGGGTCTGTTGTAAATTTATTCTTTTTTTTCTTTAGAACCCCTATACTTATTTCTTAATGTGGTGTGATTTTTTTCTCACCTGTGGGGGAGGGGGGTCTTTTTTTTCTTTCTTCCTTTTTCATCTTAGTTTATTCTTGTTTGTTTTTTTTTTTTTTTTTGTTGGGGGTGGAGGAAAGTTGTAAGTTGTAAAATAAAAATTTTATTATATATTTTTTTATAATTTTTTTTGTTATGATATTATAATATTTTTTGGTGTCAGGTTTTGTTAACTGATTTTTAATTTTAGAGATTGCCTTTCTAAAAATCTTTGACTTTATTTTGTAAAAAGTTTGCATTTATAAAATAAAAATCATAAAACAATTTTATTGTCTATCTCAAAACAAATTAACAAAAACAATAAGAGCAATAATTTAGAAAGTGCTTAAGTAGCATGATCATTAGGAGGAAAATACATAGAATGTGGTGATCCTTGAACTGGTTACTATTGTCTGGTTGCTGTTTATGATCAATTATCTACGGTTACTTTAGAGACCCCAAATAGCTGGCTTAAACAAAGAGGACTGCTTTTACCTTATTGGTTTTTGTTGCTGTTTTTCATTCTGAGGATGGAAAATAGGGCTTTAATCATGCCAGAAAGAGATATCACTGAGCTCCTCCCAGACGTGCTTCCCCTTTCTCTTTATGTTTAGTGTGTGTGTGTGTGTGTGTGTGTGTGTGTGTGTGTGTACGTGAACACATGAACACTCATGCATGTAGTACTCAAGGGATAACTTCTGGAAATCAAAATTGAACCCAGACCATCAGCTTTGACATTTGGTGGCAAGTGCTTTTACCCACGGAGCCATCCCACTGGCCTGATTTCCCCTGTGGCATACAATCTTGGTGAACAAAGGTTCTGGTTTGGTTTGGCAGTGTGCCAGGAGGGGCTCGGGCTCGCTCTACCTTGTTCCATAATTACACCTTTTCCTGGTTCTTAAGGACTGAAGCTGCACTCCTGCTGCCGGGGCAGGAGAAAAGGAGGGAAGAAACGAGGCAAAAGGACAACAGGAAGCTGGGGCATGTAGCGTTCATCTGGGTGCACGCTCAGCTAGATTTCAGAAGCTCTGCTGTACTGGAAGAAGGGGAGTGTGGGTACCCAGGGCCAACCAGCACTCCCTGCCACTGTGAGCATGTGAAAGAGGTTCGGGCAAGAAATGGGAGCAGTAAGGGTTTCTTCATGGTTCCAGCTGGCAAACACTGGGTAAAAGTGCTGCTGTCTGAGGCAGGAGTATGGGCTGTCTCTTTCTAATCTGCACTAGTTACTGATCTGGCCTTTATATGTGGTGAAGAGAGTAAGAACTAAGGCCAAGATATAATCAAGTTACAGCTCATCGGGAAGACAAGGTACCCCAAAATGACTCTGGAGAAGTGGATAGGAGTGGGCTGGCACTGTGCTGTCTGTAATAGGCATGGCTTACATCTGCAGGAAGGAATCAAGAAGCCATTATCTTCCTTTGCTGAGCCTTAGCTGGGTTGAGAGTGGCTGGGAAGGCAGCCCATGTCTGGGTGGGACCTGAGAGACACTGGGTTGGGTCTAAATTCCAGCTGTGCAATATGACCCTGAACAAGCTGCTTAAAGTCCCTTAGTGTCAGCTCCCTGTGTGACCTGACTTTATGGTGAGGTGGTTTTCAACCTGTGGGTCATGACCCCTTTGGGAGTTGGATGACACTTTCACTGGGTTCACCCAAGACCATAGGAAAACACAGATATTTACATTAAGATTCACAACAGTAACAAAATTACAGTTATGAAGTAGCAATGAAAATAGTTCTATGGTTGCCACACATGAGGAACTGTATAAAAGACCACATTAGGAAGGTCGAGAACCATTGCTAAGGAAGTTTGTATGACAGCATCAGGGCTCTGAGCTGGACAGCCATGCTGGCCATCCCCCAGTGCAGAGCTGTTTGAAGGCAAGGGTGGCTGGAGAAGTTGGTTAAACAAGTGACAGGGACTTGCTCCAAATGAAGACTTCTTCTAGACAGACCTCTGTCTGTCCATGCAAGCTAGGCTTAGGAGTTCCCACAAAACACATTAGCATGGAGGAACCCATCCTGCTGAGATTCAGATCCTTATTCTGCACTTTTCTCCTCCTAAACTTCTGTTTGTTGGAAGTTATGGGATCACCTGTCACTTGGGGATGTTAGGAGGATGAAATGTGCTCAGAGGGTTGGATGTGTGAAAAACATGTTGATAAGGTAGCTGAAGGGGCTGGGGTCTCCTGACAACTTGGCGCTTGAGACAAAAACAAAGAGAAAAGCAATCCTTGAATACCACTCACGAGCCTGTCCCCAGACCCTTCATGTCACTGGCCTATTCAGCTGGCCACTGACAGTAGTTCCCTCAAGCAAAGAGGCCCAGACAGACCCAGCCATCATTGTTTGTCATGAATTCAGTGGCAGCGTGGGTTACACAGTGAGCTTCAGACCAGCCTGGGCTCATGAGATGCTGTCTTAAACAGACAAAGATAGAGGCTGGGATAATAGCTCAGTCAATAAATGCTTGCCTTGCAAGCTTGAATTTGCTTGTTTATTTTATTTATTTTTGCAAATAAGATTTATTAAGCAAAGGATACTTCAAAAAGCCATCAAGAGAGCTGAAAGGAGACAGAGGTAGTGGCACATGCCTTTAGTCCCAGTACTCAGGAGGCAGTAGTAGGCAAATCTCTGAGTTCCATGGTAGCCTGGTCTACAGAGCTAGTTCCAGGACAGCCAGGGCTGTTACACAGAGAAATCCTGTCTTGAAAAACCAAAACAAAACAAAATCTGAAAAACTAAACAAAACAAAACAAAAAGATCAAGCTATCAGAGATTGGGGAAGTGTTTGACAGGTCCTCCGAAGTCAGGGGCTGGGGGTGTGGCTTAGTGGGCAGAGTGCTTGCCTAACAAAGCCCTGGGTTCAGTCCCTAGCACCTCATTAACTAGATGAGATCACTTACTGTAATCTTCCTGTGGCTGGAGGAATGCAGGACTTCATGGCCTCTGTGGCCATGTGTCCATAATAAACACCATTGCTTCTGCTTTCTTGGAGAATTCTTGCTAAGAACAGGCTGGTATGTGCCTCAGACCATGGGTATTTAAGGACCTGACACACACTGAACCCTTAATTTTGATACTGTCAAGAAGGCCACAGGTTGGCAGGGCCATGTGGAGCCATGGGGGAGGCCACACTCTCCTGAGTTGGGAAATTGGCTTGATTTTCTTTTCTTTGTCATGTGGCTTTGTCCAAGTCACTTCTCTTGCAGCTTCTGTGTCCTTTTCTGTAAGGGTGACAGTTTCCCCTTTTCATTTGGAGCAACAGTGGTCAACAGGACCTGGTGCATAGATGTGCACAGGAGTTCCTGGGAGAGACTGAGAGAGAGTGTGATAGATGAGTGGGAGGCTAATGATGCTCTCTGAGGGCAGAGCACTTGCCTAGAATGCACAAGGCCATGATGTCATCCCCAGAACTGTGAAACATGAATAAGGGACTGGAGAGGTGGCTCAGCTGCTTTAAGGACTTGCAGAAGATCTGGGTTCAGGTTCTAGTCCCTACCTGGAAACTAACAATTACAATTTCAGTTCCAGAGGATTGGACACCTTCTTCTGGCCTCCTCGGGTACTGCAAGTAGCACAAACATACATACAGGCAAAACTCTCATACACATACACTTTGTGGTGATGCTGAGCAGGGATGGTGGCACACGCCTTTAATCCCAGCACTTAGGAGGCAGAGGCAGTGGATATCTAGTTTCAGTTTGAAGTCAGCCTAGTCTGCATAGTGAGTTCTAGGACAGCCAGAGCTGCATAGTGAGAATCTGTCTTTAAAACAAATCAAACAAAACAACAACAAAATTGTGGTGAAGCACATTCTAAGAGACTGGAACTTCTACTGGACTTCACAGCTAGAGTTGTTTATGCACCTTGAGGTATACTTAGCTCACAGGCTTAATGCCTTCAAGAGAACAACAATGTAACAAACAATATTACTTACCTTAGATTTCCCATGTAACTAACCTTTATGACCCAAAGCTACTTAAATTATGCATTCTTCCATGCCTGGACCCAGAGAATGCATTTGTGTCCTGATAATCATGTGCTGAAAACAGCAAAAGTAGAGGTCAAAAGTAACAGTATAAAATAAATACCCACCATAAATGTTGAACACAATATTTGGATATTACTTAATAAATAACGTTTGTAGTTCTGTTTGCTATCTGGGTCAGTTGCAGTCAGTGATATCATCCTTTGTAAAATTGTTAAAGATTTCTGTAAGGTATGCCATTCCTTCCTTGTGCTGTGCAGTAAAACAACTGCGGCAAAGCCCTTTGTTAGAGACAGACACTTTCAGACAGACAGACGTGGACATACAGGGTCACACTTACAAGAGAGCCTTCAGGCAGGCTCAGATTCAGACTCATACAATGGGCTGACAAAAGGACAGAAACACAGGGAGAAGGAAGTAGAGAGTTTGATTCTGGGCTCACTCTTGGTTAAATGACACCAAGGAGAAGGGCCCTGATTTCTTTCCTTAATGCAATACTGTTGCATTATTGGTGACTCAGAGTTAATCACTAATGTGTTCATTTTATACAAAACAACAAGCAAATTATTTTAAAATTTAAACAAACAATCCCCCCCATAAAATGAGACATGATGAATGGCCCCTGAGAACTTCTATGTCCCCAATCCTGCCACTGTTCACTATTTGTCAAAAAGGACTTTGAGGGCTGACAAAGGAGCCAGGTGAGTCCACTGCAGTCAGAGACACTCCTAAAAGGCAAGCATAGGGAGGGTGGGTGCCAGTGGCAGGAGCTACAGAAGAGACCATAATCAAAGAGCCATAAACCAAGGGGGCAGCAGCCTCAGGAAGCTGGAAGAGCCTCCCTCCCAAAGGCTTTCAGCCACAAGAAAACCACTGCGCACTTCTACTTCTCGAGGGCTTTAAAAGGATTTGTGAATGGTGCAAGCCCCTGAGCTTGTGCTCGATTATTGGCAGAGCTTCAGGAAATTAACACAGCGGGTGAGCAGCTGCCTCCGCTTCCTCCAGACCCTAAGTGGTGGGCTTAAGTGGTAGGGAAGTTGGTGAAGTGAGATCGTGTTCAGTGTGCATCTGAGTGTGTGTGTGTGTGTGTGTGTGTGCATGTGTAAGCGTACAATGTGCCACAGATGGAGGGTTGGATAGGCCATCCCCTCCCAATGCTCTAGGGCTATGAGATACTGGCTGAAGGGCTCAGGAGTTCCAGGTGCAGGTCTAGCTCTTGTCCTAAGTCACCTATGTGACTTTAGAAGTCTGTGTCGCTCTTTGAGTCTTTGTTCATTCCTCTGTCAACCACAGAAGTTGACAGAGGAAGCCTGGAATTGGGACCTGGAGCCCTGTGTGCCACATCAACTCCAGAGTCGTCTGTGTGACATGACTTATGTCGTGATGCTGGACGGGAGATACGTGCCCCTCGGGGCTAAGCTCCCTGGAGGCCTCTGGCAGAGTGCCCAGTTCTGGACTCCAAAGAGTTCTGGATGTTTTCCAAAGATGCTTTGCTTCCTGGGTTATGGGTTTTGCATAGTGTCTTTTTTGATTATTATCTTTCTTGTGCTTAGCATGGCCATTGGCATCTGAGTAGAGAATGGTATGAAGACAACTTAAGACGCAGGTTAGACTTTTAGCAGCACATAAAATTGGCCTGACTGGCCATAAATATATTACGCTTTGCAAATTTCTGCATTTTTACATAGGAGTCAGCTCGGCAGAATTCTAAGAATAAAATTGACCTCAGGTCTGAGACTCTTAACAACTATCTAGAGGCCAGATGGTACTCAGAGGGTACTTCCTGCTCTGTTCTTTTAGTTTCAAGATAAGTTGTCAACATGTAACCACTCATCAGATGTGACTATGTATAACCTGGCATGGGGTCAAATCTTAGTTCCTAAATCATGTGTATATATCTAATGCTCTCACTGAAGTAAACTTGCAGCCGATTCCAACTGCATCTCTTTGTGTTGTGTCTGTCTGTCACTCGCCGAATCCTTACCAACCTGATTACTGGAGCCCTTGTTCTCCCCTGACTGGGTCAGTCCATGGCACCTGTGGGCCTGGCCATCTCCAAGCCTGTCTTTGGGTAGCAGGCAGGTTTGGGTGCTTGGCTTCAGATAGGGGCAGGTGTGGCTGTGCCTAGCATGGAGCTGGGCACTTGTGGTGTGACTGAACACCTTCTGGAGGACAGCTCTGTTGGCAGAGAATCCCCTTCCCTCTTCATCCTCAAGGATGGCTCCCCTGAGAGGATCTGGCCTTGGGTAGGGATTCCATGAGTCCCTCCAACATAAGCCAGGCCCGGAACCCAGGATAAGACCTTATTTGGAAATTGGCAACATGATCAAATAGAAATAAATGGAAGATGATAGATCAAGGTCCCCAGCAGTGTCTGTAGTCCTCTGAAGAAGAAGAAACAGATACCTGAAGGGTAGCTCAACAAAAAGCTCAGAGAGAAAGTCATATGAAGTCATAGACAGAGACTGTGGTGATGCCATCAGGGGCCAAGAACCTGCAACTCATGATCCTCCATGCTGGGATTAGTAATACTCTCCCCCCGCCAATAGTTTGGTGTTGCTGAGAGTCTTTTTTTTGTATCCTCACTAGTAACCTCCAGAGAAGAGAGCAAACAATGATAGGAGTTGGAAATCCTGGATGTACTGGGGTGACAGGTCATGAGTGAGTATTGAGGTGTTTTCTCTTCTCACACTGGGGAGTTTCACAGTGGTGTGTGTGTGTGTGTTTTCTGAGTCAGGCACTTGAGATAGGGACCTGCCCCCTCAGCGGTTTTAAACCTCTGTCAAAAAGAAAAAGAATAAAAGGGTGGCTCAACAAGATGGCTTAGCAGATAAATCCTCTGACCTCCACACTTGCAGTATCTTGCACATGGGCATACACACGACTGGGGAGAGCATGACACAGGACATACAAAAGCATGCAGGGCATGATGGTTCACACCTGTAATCCTAACAGGTTGCAGAAGAAGTGAATCTCTGTGAGTTCAAGGTCAGTCTAGTCTACATATTGAGTTCCAGGCCAGCTGGGGCTACACAGTGAGACTTTGCCTCAAAAGCAAAACAAAACAAGCAGACAAACAAAAATGGGCAAGGCTGGAAGAGATGACAAATGGTTAAGAGTGCTTGTTGTTCTCACAGAGGACCCAAGTTATGTTCCCAGCATCCACAAGGCAGCTCACAATTCTCTCTAACTGCAGTTCTGGGAATCTGACATCTGATCCTTTCAGACACAAGAAGCATACATGACATATACATGTAGACAAACAAGCACATATATAAGCTAAAAATGAATACATGTTTTTATGAATACATATTTTTTTTAAAAAACACAAAGGTTAGGCATACTATGGATAGAATCATTGGTCTGGGTTTTGAGCAACTTCACGGAAACCCCTTCAGACCCTTTCTTAATCTGAAATAGGAACCTATGTTGGCTGCAGCTTTCCTGTGGAGGTCAACCAAGCTGCCCTTCCCCAAACAGCCTGCAGGGAAGTCAGAGAGCTGAGGTGCCTAGAGAGCACCCGGCGGCACGGGCCAGCAGGGGGTGCAGTAGCCTTTGGCAACAAGAGAACCCTGGGTATCTGGGCCAGCTGAGAGCCAGGGGCAGCTGCTGAGAGGTTGGGGACACAAACTAGAATCACTCCCCCATTTTACAGAGGAGTCCTGGTCCTAAAGAGCAAGAAAGGAGAAAAGGGCTGTCCCAGGGTGACTCAACATCTCAGACCTCCCCTGCACCAGCATTCCTGCTGGGAACTCTGCAAACCAAGGGAAGGGACAAGGTGGGTTGAGCACCACCTGCTTTGTATAGAGGGTGGCAGCCACATGTGGTACCTTCCTTCCAGGCTATCACATCTTTGTTGATGTTTTCAAGGCAGGGTTTCTCTGTATAGCCCAGGTTATCTGGAACTAGCTCTGTAAACTAGGCTGGCCTTGAGCTCAGATCTGCCTGCTAGATCTGCCTGTCTCTGTTTGAAGGGTATTACTATGTAGCCCCAGCTGTCCTGGAGATAGCTATGTAGACAGGCTGACCTCAAAATCAAGAGATCTGCCTTCAAGTGCTGGGATTAAGGGCATGCACCACCATAGCCAGCTCAGGCTAAGGCATCTTGCATCCCATCTTGAACTTTTTGCAAGTTAGGTTCTCCTTCCTTCCCTCCCTCCCTCCCTCCCTCCCTCCTTCACTCCCTTCCTCCTTCTCTCTCTGTGCATGTACATACATGCATGTATGTATGAAGGCCAGAGGCTGACACTGGATATCTTTTTCAATCTCTTATCACCTTTGTTTTTAATACAGTGTCTCTCACTGGGTCCTGGAGCTCATGGATTAGACAAGACAGAGAGCCCCAGAGATCATCATGCCTCCACCTCAACATCATTGGGATTACAGGTGCATCCCACCGTGCCCCACTTCTTACATTGTGCTGGGACTGAATTCAGCGCCCTGTGCTTGAAATAGCAAGCATTTTACCAAATGAACCATTGATGCAGCCCCATTCTGCATTTTGTAAGCAAGGTCCCTGAGCAGTAGCAAGCAGGAGCTCTCTGGACTCTTGCACCCCAGTATTCTCTGAGGGCTGGCAACTGCAATGCAGGTACAAGGGTCTGGACATGTCATCTGGCCTGTTGTCAGCTTCAACCAACATAGTTTAGAGCTGAATGTGGAGGAGGGGATGCCTGCCTTGTGACCAGGGCTTGGCACTTTGGCTCTATGAGCCTCTTCTGCACACAGGGAGTCTGAACCCAACTCTGTAGAAGCAGAAACAGCAGCCTCATGTGACCCAATTTCACCACACAGAGGCTCTTCTGTCCTTAGGCAGACTCATATAGAACCTGGGTGCTAACTGCTAACAGGCAATGCCAGGGCTCCCACCCCAATTGATTGATCTTGTATTTGGAATAGAGTGACCCCCACAAGCAGAAGATTGCCAAACAATTCACCTTGCTCAGCTAGGCAACTGAGCTCACCAGCCTCACCAATGAGTTTCTGACACAGCAAACACCCTTAGTATTACAGGATGAAGAGGACATCTTCCTCCCACCCTCCACCACCCATCCTCCACCGCTAGACTGACTTGAGTCAACAGGAGGCAACCCACAATGAGGAACACTTAGACAGTATCCTGGAAGCAGTCATCAGGACTGTGAAGAGAGCAAAGACCAGAAGAATCCAATGCACTGTCAGCCTAGAGGAGCCCAGAGAAACAGGGCAAATAAATGTAACTCAGATGCCGGCTGTGGCTCAGAGGAGAGCATGTGCAGAGTATACAAGCATTTGAGTTTGATCCCCAGTACCTCAAAAATAAGGAAATAAGCTAAAAATGTCTTCAGAGGGGTTGGGGAGATGGCTCAACTCATAGAAGCACTTGTCACACAAGCCTGACGGCCTGAGTCTGATCTCTGTAACCCATGTAAAAACCTGATTAGTAGCTGCACTCCTGGATTGGAATGGGAGGCAGAGACAGAAGAATGAGTCACTGTGCTTGCAACCAGCCCCATGCAACTCCAGCATCAAAGGGATTTGCGCCCTCTTCTGGAACCACACACACACACACACACACACACACACACACACACACACACACACACACACGGTGGGTTGAGATGCCATCTATTCCCCCCTCTAGTCATAAACACCAAGGCAGACACTCTTGTAACAAAGACAGGCTCCCTTACAGAAATCACACTCCACAAAGCTAGGACAACTGTAGAAGCAGGAGGGGGCCAAAGTGGGTGGCTGCAGGAAGCCTGTCTGCTCAGATGCCTCTGGCCTCTCCCTGTGGATTCCTTCCCATGGGAGGTAGTGCAGGGTCCCTGTGGAATAAGGGTCATATCTCTTATGACCAGACAAACAACATGGACAGCTGGCTGCTACAGGGATCTCCAGCGCCTTGGAGATGAGTTTGAGTTCTTCTGGCCTTGGTGGTAGAAGGGAAGTAGGAGAGCTGGCCAGAGGGACACTGCTGAGGCCCAGCCCAGTGTCTCCTGCAGAGACCCTAGCAGGTAACTGTTTCTACATCCTAGCATTGTTGATGTTATAGAAGACAGTGATATTCAGGATACTGCACAAAACTGTGCTAGATCCACTGACTTCCCAACTGGGATGTGAACTTAGGACTATAGTGAAAGTTCATCTAACTCATTGAGGGAGGACACAGGCTGGCACACCTCAGCAAGCTGCTTCTCCAGGGCCCAATAAAGAGCTGTTGGGAATCGCAGCTGCTTCTCTGGGAACAAAATACAGGAAGCAGGGCATACCTAGCCAATGAGCTCCTCAGATTCCTTGTATGTCTCAACCAACCGAGAAATCGGGAGATGTTGGAGTTGGGGTTCCAGATCCTTTAGCCCTAGAGAATATGGGCGGGGGGGGGGAAGAGATGGATAAAGATTAAGTGTGGTCCTCTAGATGGTTGACAGAGACCTGAGCTCTCCTTGGAGATCTGGAGTGCCAGGTGTTGGGGGAAGTGGGACATAATGGCAGGTGGGGTACCTGGGGACAAGAGGATGACCGGTTTTCTGGTACTATTTTCAGTTTTGAAACTTGGCAGACCTGGAAAGCTAACTAAGCTGATGGGTGATGCTTAGATTTTTGGTCACCTTGACACAAGCTAGAGTCATCTGGGGGGAGAGATCCCACAATTAAGAACACGCCTTCATCAAATGACCTGTAGGCAAGAATGTGGGGACATTTTCCTGCTTAATGGCTGATGGTGGTCCCAGCCCACTGATGGTGGTCCTGGACTGTGTCTAAAAGCAGGCGGAGCAAGCTGTGAGGCACAGGTCAGTAAAGCAATGTTCCTCCATAACCTCTGCTTCAGATCTCCAACATCTGTGGTCCTAATGCTGGGAAGGCAGAGACAGGGAGAATCCCCCGGCTTTCTGTGAGCCCCAGGTTCAGTGGGAGACCCTGTCTCAAAACTATAGTGGAGAGCTATCAGAGCAAGTTATTATGTAGTTATTATAGCAAGACACAGATCTCAGCTTCTGGTCTCTGTGTGCTCACAACTGGAGCGAAACCACAAAGTCCTAAACAACTGCAAAATTCTCATGTCAAATCAGACACAGTTAATTGCTATCTTAGCACCCAGTCTGTCAGTTTGAGACCTTTGGGAGTAGGTGTAACTTGTAAAATCTACATAATCCCCTTTCCATGACTGTGACATGGAAACAGTCTTGCTCACTCTGTGGGCCTTGTGGTCTGCCACCATGTCAAGCTTATGTATAGGAAGCCATCACTCAACAGGAGTTAAAAAGAAAATGGACTATCCACCCGTGGAGCAGTAGATAAACTTGAATATCATTCAGCCATAAAAAAGGAGGAAGAACTGTCATATGCTACTGCATTGCTTCCAGAGAAGGGTGGCTGGCACCAAGAACCCCACATCCCACACCCTTCTATTCCTCTCATGAGAAATTTCAGGGGCTGTCAAGATAGCTCAGGGTTAAGGGAGCCTGCTGCCAAGCCTACATACAACCTGTTTCATTCCCAGATACCACATGGTAGGAGAGAACCAACTCCGACAAGTTATCCTCTGTGTTCTACATACATATATACTATGGCATGTACATATATGTGCATGTATGTACATGTGTACAGGCACACACACACACACACACACTAAACAAATGCAGTAAGAAAGGTGGCTCCAATGAAACAGTAGTGATTTCAAAACTGTGAGGACTTGGGAGGTTGGGGGGAAATGAAGGGATGAAGATACCAGCATTTGTAAGCATTGGCTTTTGTTTTTGTTTGTTTGTTTGAGGCAGGGTGATACAATCAGTTTTTCCACCACCAGCCTGGTCCCACAGCTGCGCCAGCCCCTAATAACACACAGCGAGACACTGTATTAGATATAAAGCTGTTGGCCTGTTACTAGTGTTTCTAAGTGTTTTCACATGGTCTCTGCTTACCTGAGAAAGGGTCACGACCTCTTACTCCTCTTGGTCCTACATTTTGACTCTCAAAGTACATCTCCCAGAATCCTCCTTGTCTCCTAGTTCTGCCTATCTTGTCTTCCTATTTGCCAACAGTGCTTTATTCATTAACCAACAAGAGAAACATATTTACAGAATGACATCTCCTTTTTTCTGTAGAAAGTAAAAAGAAGGGTTTTAACTTTAACATAGTAAAATTACATATAACAAAGCAGTTATTAAGCAAGAACTATAATTATAATATTTAGTCTATTAACATTATCAAGATTTAAGGAAATTATTTCATCATCTATCCTACCTTTGTGAGTTTAAAGTTTTATATATGATTTATCTTTTATCTTAACTAAGGAAAATATAACCACAACTATTTTTAACTATCTTTAACTCCATCAAAGGCCACAGAAGGATAGTATATAAACTCTAGAAATGACAGAGACATCTTACTACCTGTTCAGTCACCTGAAGTTCTTTTGTAATGTTTTATCTTTAGCTTATAGATCATAATGTGTCTGGCAGACTTTTCAGCAAAGTAGGAAATTCATGAAGCAGGAACCATACAGCAATGTTCATTTTGTTTTAGCAGTTACTTTTCTGTGAGTCCTGCATGTCCAGTTTATATAGCATAAAGTCAAACAGTCCAGACAAGAACAGTATCTTGCCCAAATGGCTAGTCTTGCCATATTGGGAGTAAACTCCATAATGAGTTTCTTCAATGTCCATCTTCCTTTTGTGAGGGTGGTGTTGCCAGGAGCAGTTGTGTCTTACTGTTAAGAAAAACCATAAACCATTTTAAATGGCATATTCTGTAGGTCTTTGAAAGGTTTGAAGAATGTCTATCCAATTGAAATATATCTCTATATATCTAGAAAACCTAACCAACCTAATTATAAGCTTTGACTATCATAGGTAACTACCTATAATCTGTACTAAATTATACATTACATTTTTAAATGAGCTACATAAACACAATACCTAAATAAGAAGAAAAATATACATATCATAAAATTGATAAATTTGTATAAATAAATGAAAATCTATTCTAAAACAAAGTATTTATTTTATGCCATAATCCCTTTTACTTTTAAAAGAGATTGGTTGTGATTATTAACTATTTATAACCAACTCCATTTAAATGAAAACAAATATTTGTAGACAGTATTTGGGAATTTGGGAGTCGTTGTTTTAAAACATTTTTGTGGTAGGGGGCGCTGTTATGGCAATCTTAAGAAGATGTAGAAATCTTGGCTGTAGTGGTCTGTAAGGTTGTCTTGTCCCAATTGTTTTGAATGTTGGATCATTTGGGACACTGTTTTAGGGGTCTTGTTTGATTAAACCATGTTAGTTTGGAAGGAATCTACAACTTTTTATTTTCTGTGGAAAGAAAAATACAATATTTTTCCCAGTAACCTGTCCTTAGACTTAAATTTTGAAGTTAAAGCATTTTTAAAGTATATAAATTGGATTAATTTAGTAGCATTTTTTAACAGTTGTTGCTATTTCCTTAGTATTCAAATAATACAAAGACAACACAATATTATATAGTATTTAGACTAAGTGTACTTTTTATCTTTACGTGTCTTTTTATTACTCTATTTTTTAAATTTTTATTTTTTTATTTATCAAGACAAGGTTTTTTGGTGTAAGAAGCCTTGTTTGTCTCTTTTTTTTGTTTGTTTGTTTCTAAAATCCCTTTTTAAGCTTTTGTTAAGTTTTAAGTGAAAGTTTTTGGGCCCCACGTTGGGCACCATATTGTTCTGATCAGTTTTCCCACTGCCAGCCTGGTCCCACAGCTGCATCAGCCCCAAATAACACACAGAGACACTGTATTAGATATAAAGCTGTTGGCCTGTTACTAGCATTTCTTATTGGCTAGCTCTGTCTTAAATATTAACCCATTTCTATCTAAGTATTTCTGCATGGTCTGGGCTTACTGGATAAAGGATCAGGACCTCTTACTCCTCTTGGTCTTACATTTTGACTCTTCTTGTCTCCTAGTCCTGCCTATCTTGTCTTCCTATTTGCCAGCAGTGCTTTATTCATTAACCAATAAGAGAAACATATTTACAGAATGACATCTCCAATCAGCAGGGTTTCTTCATGTAGCCCTGGCTGTCCTGGAACTAGCTCTGTAGACCAGGCTGGTCTTGAACTCAGAGATCACCTGCTTCTGCCTCCTGAGTTCTGGGATTAAAGGCATGTACTACCACCACCAGGTTGAATATTGATTTTTTTTTTACAAGTGATAATAAAATGTCTAAAATTGCTCCTGGAAATGGTCATGATTATCTACGCACAGACTAAAAGCTGTGGAATGACCCACCTTGCATGATAAACTGCACTGTGTGAATCTTATCTTAATTGATATCTTTTTAAAAATTTTTCCTAATCTTGTTTGATAAGAAAAAATATTCAAGTGGCAGCCCCAAGATCAAGTTCAGCTCTGTCCAGCTTCCTATAAAGCTAAGGTAAAGGGATCTTCTTTTTTGGGCCTCAGTTACCCATCAGGTGCCACAGAGGTTGACTCTGGGATACCCCAAGGGTATACTAGCTACCAGCTTTAGACTTTCCTTGACAGATGTCTACATTGTTTGATCATATCACCTACTCAAAGAGACCCAGTAAGATTTTGGCTAAGGTGCCCATCAGGTTGCAAACCTAATGTCTGCAAAACTGTACGGGTCCAGGGCAAAGATAGGAGGGACTCCTTGAATCCAGCAAAGCCACATGAGGTTAGCTTGTAATGACTGACCTATGGGTGGGATGCAGTTTGCTGCCTGTTTACTGTAATGCGTCGGTGAAATCCATCTCAGCTCACAGAGGGGTTGGGTTGGAGTCAGGTGGCCTGGGCAGCCTACCTGTGGCATGTCTTGAGGGATGTAGAGCCATCTGCTTGTATGGTAGTGGTTAGGACTTGAAACTATACTCGAGAAGCCCAAGGCTTAGTACTAGCACAAGGCAGGCTCACAAGGATGCTGCCATTGCTCCCCAGTATTACTGAACCACTGCTTCCTGCTATGTTCTGACAGGGCTTCAGCCTGGGGGCCATTTTATTCTCAGATGAAGTTTACAATGTCTGTAGGCATTTTTGGTGGTCTGTCATTAGATTTTGGGTGTCATTAGCATTCAGTGGGTGGGAGTCAAGATTACACATCCTATTGTGCACCAGCCAGCCATGACATCAAAAAGGGCAATGCTGAGAGACAATGCTAAGATCATTGTGGAAGGTTACGTCACACTGTCCTAGAGATGTGAGTACATCACGACCTTGGTTTAGTAGGCTTGAGACAGTTACAGCAATTGTAGGTCCCCGTGAGTAGCCCTCTGCAAACTTCTGCATGACTCTTTATTCCCACTCCATCACTCTGTTGTGTTAACAGTTCCCTCCAAGCCTGAAACATTCCTGTAAGGAGTAGGATTTCCCCCCCCCCCCCCACCCCCGCCACCGGTCTGGTCCCGCCGCGCCAGCCCCCAAATAACGCACAGAGACTCTGTATTTGATATAATGCTGTTGGCCAGGTACTAGTTTCTTATAGGCTAGCTCTGTCTTAATTATTAACCCATTTCTGTTAATCTAATATTTCCACGTGGTCTCATTTTCCCCGGGAGTGGACCCAGACCTCTGTTCTCTCCAGTCTCTCCATCTTGACTCCTTCTTACTACTTCCTGTTTCCTCCTTGTCTCCTAGTCCCTCATATCTTCCTTTCTTATTGGCTAACAGTGTTTTATTCATAAGCCAGTATGAGAAACATATTTACAGAATGACATTTCCCATTACATTCCATCCTTCAAAAGAGCTTCAGGAAGTCTCTGAAACTCATCAGCTCCACTAGACCCTTACCAGCCAGAGTAAGCAATATAAACTGAGTTCCCTCAAGAGCAGAGCCAAGCCACAAAGACTCTGAGACCAAACCAACTGCCTGGAAGAACAGGTTTCAACCAGCTGAGGCACCTGAAGGATACTCTCCAGCCTGTTGAGCTGCCTGTTCAATGTTCCCCAGCATTGTGAGGAATCTCTCACCCGTATTCCTGTAAGTAATCCCAATAAAATTCATTGGCATACAGTTTGTGAGGGTTCTGTTCCCCCCCTGTAGTGTTATTTTGTTTATGATCTAATAAAGCCTGCCTGAAGTTCAGAGTGCAAAGCTAGCCACAACCATAGAGGCCAGGCAGTGGTGGTACCCACCTTTATTCCAGCACTCAGGAGACAGCACCAGATGAATCTCTGTGAGTTCAAGGCCATCCTGAGCTACATGAGAGTGAATTAGTCTAAAAGGAACAGAGCTTACACATTTAAACCCATCACTAGGGAGGTGGAGACAGGAGTGATATTGCTGGGCATAGAGAGGAATATAAGGCAGGACAAGACAGGAACTCATGGCAGTCTAGGCAGTCTGAAGAGTAGTGCAGTTTGGAGATGCAAGCAAAGGACATAGTCAACCCTTTGGTCTGAGCATTGGTAGAGGTGAGAACTCTCTAGTGGCTGGCTGCTTTGCTTATCTGATCTTCATCTTGAACCCCAATACTGTCTCAGTGTTTTTATTATTAGTGCTACACATTGGTGCCCAACTTTAAGGTATAAATTCCTGAAAAAGCCATTTGCCTGTGGCTTTGCAGCCAACTGTCTCAGGCTGGAGCTGCAAAGGGGCTCCCACCAGAGTCACTAGGTTTTCTTTTCTTTTTTCCCCAAGCCACTGAGCAAGTTTGGAATTTTCCTGTTGTAGCCTCTCTATACAGTCTCCAGCTGACACACAAACTCCAGAAGCACCTGGGCTGCAAATGCCATAGGACTTGCCTGCCTTAGACTGGCTGGCTCTGCCTTTAGGCTGCTCTGCCACACGTGTTTTTCCATACAAGTCTGTGTGTGGTTTTTTCAGACAGCCAGCTCTCTCTTTCTCCTTCTCTTCTCCCAACTCACAGTGGGTTGTGGGCTTTTGCTACAGTCCCTCTCCTCAGGCTGCCACTTTCAACTCACAGCCATATGCTAGTTCTCCAATCAGATGTGCTGTGCCTCACAGTGTCTGCAGATTTGGTAAGACAACTGGGAATTCTTAAAGGAAGGAATTAGGTAAAAGAGAAGAGGTTTTTTTTTTTCTGCATTAAAAAAATGGGAAACAACATAAAATGAAAAGGTGGGGATTCCTTCCAGACTAATGTGGTTTGATCACACCAGACCACCTGAAACAGAGTACAAGCTGATCCTACATTCAAAACAGCTGGACAAAACAGCCCTACAGACTACAGGCAGGATATCTGAATCTTCTTCGAATCCCCCATGACAGCGCCTCTTACCAGCAGGGAGTAGTTTGGAAAGAGCGACGCCCAAATTCCCAAATATTGTGTATAAATGTTTGTTTTCATTTAATTGGACTTTGTTATATAAAATAAAATAAAATAATAAAAAAATGGGAAACAATATTACAATGGAGAGAGTTAGGTCTGTGTATGATTTAAAATTAGAACAATTAAATGAAGGGATAATAAGCTTAACTGGGATTGACATACTGTTAATTATCATTTTGATAATTTTGTTGTCTGTTGATATTTCTTGGTTAATCTCTAAAATGGTTGGTTGATATGAGTGCCAAGATGCAGGCCTTAGAAAAACTTATTAAAGCAGATCATAGAGAGATTCAAGCCCGACAAAAGAATTTAAAGGAGAACCAATTTCAGCATTGCATTATAAGGTTAGTGAGGAACAGCCTAAGGTTTTCAAACCACCAACCTTAATTTATCTAATAACCTTACAGAAATTGCCAGATGATAGAGCTTTAAGAGCTGATTGGACTCCTGTGCCAATGTTAGATGTAAGAAGATTCAAGGAAGCAACAGTCTCATATGGCATGCATTCACCATTGTGAAACAGATGTTAAACTCATGGTCAGCTTGTAATAGAATTATCCCTAAAGACTGGATAGATGTGCTTAAAGCTGTTTTAGAGCCTGTTCCACTACAATGGAGAACCTGGTTCAGAGAAGAGGCTAAGACCATTGGATAATTGTGTAGAGCTGGGGTATGGAAATCTCTGAAGGTCAACTTTTTGGAGAAGGAGATTATGATACTATAGAAAGGCAATCTCTATATGATGACCATGCCCTGGCTTTATACCATGCAGCAGCTTTGAATGCTTGGGACAGAATTGGAGAAATAGGAAAGAAAAAATTGTGTCTTTTACTAAAGTTATTTGGGGTACAAAGGAATCCTTTATATCCATTTCTTATAAAGATTGACACTAACAGTAAATAGAATGGTACTAGATGTACCAAATAATTGGTACTAGATGTACCAATTATTACCAAATAATAATTGGATCTCTGATTTTTGAAAATGCTAATTCTCAATGCAAAAGGATAATTAGTCCATTAGAGGAAAGATCAGCACCTTTGGAGGAATGGGTCCAAGATACAATCAATATTGAATATCATGGCCATGATAATGCATGGATAGGAGAGGGGATTTCCAGAAGTTTGAAGAAAAATAGAAATGTTACATGTTTCAAATGTGGCAAACAAGGTAACTTTAAAAGAGATTGCAAACAGGGCATTCCTAGAAACAATGTTTTTTTCTAAGCATAACCAAAATATAATGCCCTCCCCTTCTGGATTATACAGAAGGCTCGGCAAAGACAGGCATTGGACTAATGAATGTAGATCAACAAGAGATATTCAAGGTAACCCTTTGGGGTGTGTGTGTGTGTGTGTGTGTGTGTGTGTGTGTGTGTGTGTGTGTGTGTGAACTCCTTGAGGAGCCTTGAGGAGGCCCCCATGCCACATTCAGTTCAGTGGTTTCCTGTCATCGGAGGGGGAAACTCCTTCCCAGAACAATTAAAGAATCTAATGCCTATGGTAAAAAAAAAAAAAAAAAATCATACTACTCTGGATAATAGAACAGCTGTAGAGGAGAGAACAAAAAATTCAGGGGAAACCATAAAGCAAAATTGATAAAGGTTAGATTAAGAACCTCCCCAAAGTTAGTTTTGGGGAAGGGTTTTGTTTTTGTCTTTTTGAAAAAATAAGATCAAAAATCTTGAGGAATTTAAGATCTTTGGACAAAGGTCTTAAAGAAGAAAGGAGAACTACCCAGAAAAAATTACCAAGAGAAGGGATAATCTGACCTAATGCGATCTCTGGTCTCCAAAAAGATGATGGAACCCCAAAACAACAATTCCATCAGGACTATGATAACTCCACTAAGCTGAATAACACAAACTAAAGATCAGCTTTGGACTACAAACTTCTCAGACTACTCTAGCCAGGATTTGAGACAAGCCTTGCACTTGACCATTACACAGAGTCTGGACAACAAATGATACAGCTACCTCTCCTAGGGCTTGACAATTAACCCATATTTTTCTTTTCAGGATACCCTACAGATGCTGCCATCCTCAGACAGCAGGGAAGTAACTTTAAGAGTATGACTCCCACATTCCCAAGAGGTGGTGTGGATGGTTTTTAGTCATTCAATAGGTTATGATATTTGTCATTATTTAGGGAGATTGGTTACAAATTGTTATTGGAAATGGTCAGGAAAAAAAGCTAAACAAGGGAGATTAGATTCAGGGTTCTTGTTTTGAAAAGGAGAAAGTGAGATACAGGTATGATAGGATAAAGGGGTAGATTATTGAATCTACTCTGAAAAGAAAAAAGGGAGGATATAGATATGATGAGATTAAAAGGTAGATTATTGAATTGACTTCTAAAAAGCAACTACTAGTTTTAAATATTTGACATTGGATTGGACTTTTGTATATTGTATTCAAATTTTGTATACGGACACAAATTTGAGATTAATTTTATTAAAACCTACTGTACATAGGTTTCTAATCTTGTTCAAACTATTGTACCTATTCAGATCATTTAACAATGTAAGGCAAATTTATAGTCCACTAAATAGGAAAATAAGGAAATGCAGATTAGTAATTAGTCACTTATTACAACCAAATTTTACAAGATCAAACAGATGTATTTTAGATCAAACACTTCAGAGATCTATAAAATATGGTATTTAAGATGTTTTAATAACATAAGTTTCTTTTTTTTTAATAACAATGAGACATGTCTGCTCCTGGCAGTACCAATCTACTTCAGAGAAGATGATGGGCATTGAAGAGTCTCCACATGGAGTTTACTTTCTTTGTAGCAAAAGTAAGTCTCTGGGCAAGAAAGTGCCCTTGCCTCAACTGCTGTCAGTATGCTGTCTAAATGGGACAAACAGGACACAAAAGAGAGTGACTGCAAAACTTTGCCAAGACAAGAGGGGACAGTTCTTCAAAAATCTTGCTTCACAAAAAGTCTGTCAGTTATGCTGGGCCTATAAGACAAAGATGGATGCCCCAATGTTGCAGAGGAATCTTGGGTGACTGTCTAGGCAGCCAGTTGTTTCTGTCATTTCTCACATTTTTTGGAAGTCACTTGCTCACTGGCCCTGCTCACTCAGTTAATACTATTACCTTCTTGGGGATCTGAGGGAGTTGAAGGCTAGATAGTTATAGTTTCCCTTATTTACCAGATGCAGAAAAGAAACTAGAAAGGTATAAAGTGTATAATGATATAAAAAATTAGTTTTGTATGGTAATGCAAGTTATGATAGAAAGTAAATTAGGTACAAGACTTTGAACTCATCAAGATAGGATAGATAATGGAGTATTTTCTCTGAATTTGTCAAATTCAAATGGACTAAACATTGCTGATGTACTTATTGCCTATATATATTGTATATAGTTATTGTACTTGTTGTATGTATAGTTTTTCTTATATTTGTTATAGCTTTCTTTTTTATTTTAGACAAAAAAGGGGAAATGTTGTGATACTTTGTAATTTAACAAATAAAGTTTGCCTGAAGACCGGAATGCAGATGTAAGCCACAAGTTAGCCACAAACCTAAGCCACTAGTTAGCCACACATATAAGCCACTAGTTAACCACAGAAGACAAGCAGTGGTGACCACACCTTTAATCCCAGCACTTGGGAGGCAGAGGTGGATGAATGTATGTGATCTGGGTATATGTGTAGGTCAGAAGACAACCTCAGGAGTCATTCCTTGGGTGCCATTTCCTTAGGTATTTTGAACATGTACCTCACTGGCCTGTTGCTCGTTTTATCAACTAACTGGACATTGAACCCAAGACCTTCCCTGTCTCTGCCTTGTCATAAACATGCCCCACAGGGTAGCTTTCTTTTCTTACTTGTGTTCTAGGAATTGAACTCAGGTCCACATGCTTGTGTGACCAACATTTTACTAAGCCCGTTTTTGTTTATTTTTTGAGACAGGATCTCATGTAGCCCATGATGCTGGCCCCAAAACTCACAAGGATGATCTTTAGCTCCTGGTCTTTTGTCCTTACCTCCTGAGAGGTAGGATGACAGGCACATGTTACCATGCCCAGCCTTTAAAAAACAAAACAAAAAAACCTCTCTCTCTCTTCTCTCTCTCTCTCTCTCTCTCTCTCTCTCTGTGTGTGTGTGTGTGTGTACACATGAGTACAATTAGTTACTCCCATAGACCAGAAGAAGGTGTCAGATTCCCTGGAGCTTGAGTTATGGGCAGTTTTGGGAACCAAATTCAGGTCCTCGGCAGGACCTTAACTGCTCTTAACTGCTGAGCCAACTTTCAGCCCTGCATATGAGCCTCTACTGGAGTTTACATACGGCTGTTGGTAAACAGCCTCACACATGTCTGGTGTTCATGCTACTATTTGTAGCAGATGTCAGCATTTGCTGTGTGTCAAACAAGTGCTTTCCAAGGATCAGGTCAGCCTTCACAGCAACACTGGTGCCCAAGACAAATACTCATCCTGTACAATTAGCCTGATTGCCTGGAGCTGAGCCCAACTATATAAAATGTAGCACTCATCTCCCAGTTATCCATGGAGCCTCTTCCCAAGTGACCAGTCTCAAGAGAGGCAACTGGTACTGTAAGAGTTACTTCCTAACAAGATAGTGAGAAGTCAGCCTGAGTCACCTGTGAGACTAAGTAACCCCCCTTCAATTGCTACAAAAGATTAGCACATTGCCTCAAGATCCTACCTCCTGAAGCTACTGGTGACTGTTATTGCACCAAAATATGTATAATAAACTCTTCCATATTTTTGGGCCTTTTTGATAATTTATTTGCATCACTGGCTTGTTGTCAATCTTCCAAGCTTGGCAAGTACCATTATTTCAGTTTGCAGATGAAGAAACTGAGGCACAGAGAGGTTGAGTAACTAGCCTAATGCTGCAGAGTACAGATTTGAACTGACTTACTGCCTTCCTATGCAGAGGCC
The DNA here is from genome assembly GCF_943737965.1 of Phodopus roborovskii. Taxonomy (NCBI): domain Eukaryota; kingdom Metazoa; phylum Chordata; class Mammalia; order Rodentia; family Cricetidae; genus Phodopus; species Phodopus roborovskii. The sequence continues at coordinate 112,309 of NW_026125020.1, forward strand.
CTGTGTGACTTATGTCCATTCTCTCTAGGAACATGGCCCATATCACCTCTCTGAGGGATGTGTGCATGGGGCAGGAATCCCCATGCTTATATGGTCAAGAATGTAGAGGCTTAATCAGGGCTCCTGTGTTTGTGTCCACATATCCATGATTCTCTCTCTCTCTCTCTCTTTCTCTCTCTCTCTCTTTCTCTCCCTCTCTCTGTGTGTGTGTGTGTGAGAGAGAGAGAGAGAGAGAGAGAAAGAGAGAGAGAGGGAGAGATAGAGAGAGAGAGAGAGAGTCCATCCGCCCCTGTGTGGGTAGTACACTGAGGATAGGTCAGGGCTTTCTTTGTCCTCTGTTCAATGGCAGAGAGCTGCAGAGGGATCACGTAATGGCAGCCTGGGTGGCTCTTGGCAGCTCAACTCAGACCTCCTTAGGGTGGCTTTTGTTTCCGTTACTAGGGGTCTAGAATGGGCAGGCCTGTGGAATTCTAGGCATCTGTCCTTTCAAGGGGGAGGAAACCCAGAGAAAACTTGAAAATGTGGCTCAGCCTGAGGGCTATGTGTAGTTAGCTTTCCATTCTCAGAGTAAGTGGGGCTGGTGGTGTTTTCAGAGCCCACATGGATCTGTGGGCCTGGAGCCTGGCTCAGTGGGGCTTCCTTCAGACCAAGCCAAGGGTCCCTCCCACACAGCAGGGCTCCCAGGCCAGCAGATCCCACACAGCCACTGGCAACAAGTAGTGCTGGCCCGGGGCATCAGGCACCTCAGCACTTGGATGCTGAGGGAGCTGGGAGCAGCTTCCTTCTCTGTGAAGTAGGGGACATCATGCCACTGCTCTCCCCAGCCTCTTGCATGCTCTATGGTGAAGAGTTAACCTGGAGAGGGGACTGCTTAACCCTGCTCTCAACTGTCCCAGCTGTACAGTGCCCTTCTATTCTGGTAGCTGGAGATGACTTGAATTTGGATAGGGTATTGTCTGGTGGATAGAATGCTTGTCTAGCAAGTGGGAAGCTCTGGTTGGACCCTGCCACCACATAAATCAGTGCTCTGGAGGTAGTGGCAGGAGAGGGATCAGAAGTTCATGGTCAAATCTGAGCAGGGTCTGCAGGAGACTGTGTGGAAACAAAACAAAAAACAGCTTTTGCAGAAGTAATCAAACTAGGGCCAGCTCCCTTTTTGACATGTCTCACTATGCAGCTCTCATTGGCTTCAGACTTAGGGCCTCCTGTCTCTGCTTCCTGAGTGCTGGGATTGCTGCATGCACCACCACACCCTGCTACATTGTGGTTGTGCTAAGCTAGTGGTTCTTAAACTGTGGTTCGAGACCCCTTTGGGGGAGGTCAAATGACCCTTTCACAGGGATCACCAGAGACCATAGGGAAAACACAGATATTTACATTGTAATTCGTAACAGTAGCCAAATTACAGTTATGAAATAGCAAAGAAAATAATTTTACGGTTGGGGAGATCCACCACGACAAGAACTGTTTTAAAGGGTCACAGCTTTAGGAAGGTTGAGAACTGCTTCTCTTAGGCATCCCACACTGATCATTTACCATAGCAGCCTTAGGACAATTACAGCACTGTAGCTATCCCCCCTTTATGAAACAGGGTTTCACAGTGTGTCTCTGAATGCTGGGATTAAAGGGCTGCGCCACCTCTGTCTGGCCCCCAAGGTCATTCTAGAGCAGGAAATTCCTGTGTATTGGGTGATCTCTTGGTATTCAGCACAAACCATCCTGTATCCTAGCTTGTCAAATAGACCACACCACCCTGTACCCAGGCCTCTTGTGATATAATCATCAGCCAGGTTATTTGTTTTCTGCAGCCTTCAGTTCAAATTCTAATTCTACTATGTGCTATGTGCTAGAGCCCTGCCCATGTTAAAGTCAAGTTTCCACAAATGTAAGAAAGGGACAATGTCTTATTTAGAGTTTACTGTTGTGATAAACACCCAGACCAAAAGCAACTTGGGGAGAAAAAGGTTTAGTTCATCTTATGCTTACACATCCCACTTCATCACTGAAGGAAGTCAGGGCAGGAACTCAAATCAGGAACCTGGAAGCAGAGGCCATCAGTGAACACTGTTGATTGGCTTGCTCTTTGTGGCTGGCTTAGCTTGCTTTTTTATACAACTCAGAACCATCTGACTGGGGGGGGGGACACCCCTCTATCCACTCTGTGGGATTGACCCATCCACATCAATCATTAATCAGCAAATGCTCCAGCCACAGGACAATCTGGTGAGAGTCCCTCTTCCTAAAGAACTCTCATTTGTGTCAAGTTGACAAAAAACTAACCAGCGCAGAGAGTAACATCAAAAAAATATTTGGACAGTACACTGCCAAGCTGGGCTTAAAGAGAAATGGCTGCTAGGAACCCAACTGTTACTTCTTCGGTCTGGAGCAGAAGTAGGTGCCAGATCTTCATAACCCCAAGCCTAAGGGCTTTCTGGAAGAGCTTGCCATCTCAGTGAGGGTGTGTTGGTGGGAGCAGATGAGCACAGCAAAGCCCTGCACAAGATGGGGAGACATGGAGTAAAAAGGAAGAGCCCACTAGAGGTGCTTGGGTCCAGAAACGCTTTCTTAGGTCAGAGGAGGTCTGAGGCCAAGAGAGAAGGAACAGGAGAAGATAGGAGAAGGCATTCTAGACTGTAAGAACAGTAGCTACAAAGGACCAGTACAGGTGTGGTCTGTTTGACAAGCAGGAGACAGAATGGTTTGTGCTGGGGACCAAGAGGTCTCTACAGGGCAGGGATTCCTTGCTCTAGAACATGAACTTGGGTCTGAGGGCACCATTGGGAGGTGCTGGTGGTACAGTTGCCATTTGAGACAGAATTTCAAGTAGCCCAGACTGTTATCGAACTCCCAGTGTGTATCTGGGATAACCTTGAGCTTCTGATCCTCTCCCTTTACTTCACAAGTATGTGGTTTGAAGCATATTCATATTAGCACCCCCAATTAATGAGTTATTCTTTAATCAGCACCCCACTTGGGGTGTTTTCCATCCCTTGGCTTGCAGGTGAGAAGAGAAGTAGGGCCAGGACTCTCCAACTGGGAGAGCCTGGCATCAGAGGCTTGTGTCTGGATGACATTTGCCTGATGCTGACCTCCCTGCTTCTGGAATCCCATAGTCCTGGAAAGCAGAGCCAAGAATTGGCTTACATGGAAGCCTGTCAGGCTCTGTGGATGCTGGGATAGACCAAGAAGAGACCTCACCCTCCTGCAGAACTACTAACTGAGGGTTGGAATTTCCCCTGGGGCCCAGGCCTGTTATACCTGAAGACAGGTAAAGCCGGAAACATTCAGGTGCTTCCTGCATAGGCTCTGGGCAAAAAACCATTTACCCCACATTCCTTGCCCTGAGCCATACCTCCTGCCCCAGCTCCAGAAGCAGGTAGCCCAGAGGCAGTATTAGGACCCACCTCTGTGTGCCCCAAAGCATGGCCACACAGGCACTCATTTCTCAGCCTTATTTGCACCCTTCTTGACCAGAAAATTCCTGGAAGCAGGTGAGCAGGCAGAGGGGAGGAGGAATAGTCAATAGTCAGCTTACCTAGGCTCCCTCGCTTCTCATACTTCTGGCCCTGAACCCTTCCTCCAGTGGATGGCTGGACAAAGTCTCTTGCAGATCCAACCTGGAATCAGATCAAGTGAGATCCTCCTGGGCTGGCCCCCACTGAGTTCCTGGCTCCCACCCTCATGTTCCCTTGAGAACCAGCATAAAATGACATCTGTCTGATGTCCCCAGCCTTGTGTTTTATTAAGCGTTCTCAGAGGCCTCCAGAAACTGTCCCTTCTTGTCTGATTTCAGGTTTTCTGGGGCTTTGATGGGAGCCCAGTCTTGATGGGAAGGGGAAGGCCAACGTCTGCCTGTTCTTTGGTACCAGAACTTCCCGTAGAAGTCCTGTTGGCCCTTCTGTACAGTATGGGCATCTCCAGTCTCTATTCAGCCTAGACTGGGTGTTTTTGTTTTTGTTTGTTTGTTTGTTTTTGTCAGCTTGACACCACCTACAGGCATTTGAGAAGAGGGAACCTCAGCAGAGAAAATGCTTCTGCTTCCACAGGCTGAAGGGCAGGCAAGACTGTAGGATCATCTATCACTGATGCGAAGGCAGTGCATCCCTGGGCGGGTGGTCCTGAAATGTACAAGAAAGCAGGTTGAGCAAGTGAGGAGAGCAGAAGCCAGTACACAGCATTCCTCCATAGCTTCTGCTCCCTTTGCTGTGAAACCAAAATAGGATCTGTATTGTTGTACATTGTCATTAAGGCTCCATAACTTACAAGAGTAAGTTTCTGTTTCCTAAGCCAAATGTACCCTGAAAACCACGTTTTCAACCAATTCTGAATTTGTAACCCCGTGATATAGGCCCATCCCTTTTCCCTTATGAAATGTGTCTTCCCAGATGCCTTGATGACTCCCTTTCAAAGATGTGTTCTTGTTATCTACCCCCAGGCAGCCTTGAACCCTAAGTCTGCCCCATGTAACAGCCAATTGTCTTGACAGCTGTTTCTATGAACCCTAACCCTTCCCCATAAAAGGAAACTCAAAAGCCAGTGAGGGGCTGCTCTCTGAAATCCCAACCCAGGGGGGAGGCAATTGTCTGACCAGACAAGTGCGCACTTCTGGATACAGCTTGCTCTAATCAGATAGCCGTGGAAATGGTTTTTCTCCTCAAGTCTACCATTGCCACCTTGAATCCCTGCTTCCATCACTAACTAACCATGACATGGAAGTGTAACCCAGATAAGCTCTTTCCTTCCCAGTTTGCTTTTGGTTATAGTGTTCCATTATAACAATGGAAATTTAACTAAGACAACAAGCAAGATGTGTTCTGGAAGCTTTAAATCCACTGCTGTGCTGGAGATGTAGCTGGCAGGAGAACATTTGCTTGGCATACACACAAAGCCCTAGCCCTGTGTTCCATCCCCAGTACCACATAAACTAGGCATGATGACACACATGCAACTCTAGTAAATGAGACATGGAGACAGGATGAATAGAAGTTCAAGGTCATCCTTGACTACATAGAGTTTGAAGTCAGTCTGGGCTACATGAGGCCTTGTCTCAAAACAAAGTAAAATAAAACAGAGAGAAACTAAAAACGTAACTCAGCTCCTGAGGCTGGGAGCTGAGTCTAGGGCGGGCAGAGTGTGGAAGTCCTGGGAAGGCTCTGAGTGTGCCAGCATTTGGCCCCTCCCTACTGCTTGGGGCTGACATGGGTTCTCAGGCAAGATGACCTGGCTGGGAAACCAGCAGGCGCTACTTTTATCTGCTGATTCATCCCAGAAGAATGGGAAACATTCTCAGCAGCTGTGTTAGCTTTGGGCTGGTGAAGAACCAACATGCTTGTGTCTTGTGTGAAAACACAATGTATCTTGTATATCATGGGGAGTTGGCGTGGGCTATCTTGTCATGACTGGATCCAGGGTTCCGGCAGCAACAGTAAAACCTGTACTTCCAAACCCTGTCTAAAAAAAAAAAAAAAAAAAAAAAAAAAAAAAAACAAATCAAAATAAAAACAAACAATAAAAATCTGTGCTTCCTCAAGGGGCCTGTCTCACTTGCTGGGTGAGTGTGTTCTTTTACATTCAAGATAGCCTCCTACTGGCCTAGGGGAGAATGTCCTTGATCAGGGGCTCAGGTGAGAAGAGACTCAGGGTCCAGTCTCACCAGTGGGATTTGGATCCCATGCCCTTGGATTAGGTGATCCAGAAAGCCATGCCAGCATCAGCCAGCTGTGGCTGCATGGAGAGTGAAGGCCATGCCATCATCAGACATAGCTGCATTCAGGGTGTGACTGGAGAGCCTGGGTTGCATATTTTGAATTAAAAATAGGGCTAAAGATTTGGCTGTGATTAACAAGCAACTATTACCATTAAAGTGCTTTACCAGGACAACTGATGGTGGTCTGCTGAAGCTGGGAAATAGCTGTGACTAAGAGGAGACCAGCATCATTGAGAGGAAATGTGGGTCATGTTTCATCAGAGTTAGCACACACAAGTGGGTTCTAGAGGAGACCAAGGCTGTACCTCTTGCTGGCAGCTGAACTTGGCAGTGTAAGAGTCACCCAGGTGCTGTTGGTTTTGAAGGCATGAAGGGATCATGGAGGGCAGCCGAGGCTTGGCACTGTGTGGCATGCCTAGAGCTCTTGAAGAGGTCCCAGGGAGGCTACTGTGAAAGTTCAGCCTGGTTGCAGCAAGTGATCCTGGGTTGGGCCCAGGAAGAAAAACACTTCATTTCATAGCTAAGGCCAGGTTTCCAGGAGGGCAGAGGTGGGCGGCTTCTAAGTGGTCAAGGCCTGTTCCCTAGAAGATGGTCTCAAATCTTAATTTCACCTGTCTGGAAAAGTCATTTCTCTCCCAAATGCCAAGAAACCAGTTCACACCATTTGTGGGGAGAATTCTCCATCTGGGACTGTCCTCTGTTGTCCTTGTCTCAGAAACTACTGTGGACTTGATTAGGAACCTGGTAGCTGGGGGCAGTCTCGAGTTTAAATCCCACCTCTGCCCTAAAGACCTGTGGAGCCCTGGGCTTGTTCATCAGACTCTCTGTGCCTGTGGTTTTTATATGAAAAAGGAGGAGGGGGGACTCTGAGATTTCCTGCCTCCTGTGACCATTGCAAGGATGCAGTGAGGCTCTCGGAGCTAAGTGACCTGTGTGTATGTTGAGGCTGAGTTCCAGCTTGGCCAACTCACAGCTCTGGGCTCACTATCCTTGGCGGGCAAGGAGCTTGTTGAGTGAATGAATGTGTGAATGAATGGATGGATTCATGAACAGTTAGAAGGGAAGGCTGATGCCGTCTCTGCACCGGTGAGGACTCCCTTCTACAAGGGGCAGCTTGGGGCTTCTGTCCCAGACTCAGTTCTGGGTGACAGGCTGTGACACACTATTGTGGTGCCTGGTTGCTGTGACCTCCAAAGACTTGTACTGCTCCTGTTTCTCCTTGTCAGCTCTGACTGGGCACCATACAAGGACAATTTGGAAATGCAATGTGCTATATGATGCAGTATGGCACAGCTCACCCAGTAGTCTGCCCCCCTTCCTGGTCCTTTTGTCCACAGCTGGGCTGCTGTGCCCCTTGGCTTTCCCTCTGCTTCTCATCTGCTACAGCTTTGTTCTTTGAATGCTGCTCTCAGTGTGCATGTGCAGAGGGTCACAGTGGGACCCAGACTCATTTATTTTGAGCTGGGTTTTGACACAGGATATTCCTATTATCCCAGGCTGGTCCTTGATTCATGATTCTCCTGCTTCTTTTTCTAAGGGCTGGAATTACAGGTCCATGGGATCCTGACCGGCTGGAACGGAGCTGCTGCCTCTACCACTGCCCCTTCCCCCTCCCCTCCTACCCTCCTTTCTTCTCCTCTATTCCTCTCCATCCTCTCTCCTCCTCTTCCCCTCCTTCCTCACTCTCACTTCCTCTTTTCCATTCCCTAGCTTCTTCCTCTTCCTTCTTCTGAGGCAGGGATCTCCTGTGGCCCAGATCACTTTAGAATTCACTATGTAGCCATGAAAGACCTTGAACCAAGTACCAAGTATTTGGTAACAGATGTGCACTGCCATGCCTGGTTTATACAGTGCAGGGATTACAGATGTCCACCACCATGCCTGGTTTATACAGTGCAGGGATTACAGATGTGCACCACCATGCCTGGTTTATACAGTGCAGGGATTACAGATGTGCACCGCCATGCCTGGTTTATACAGTGCAGGGATTACAGATGTCCACCGCCACACATGGTTTATACAGTGCAGGGATTACAGATGTGCACCACCATGCCTGGTTTATACAGTGCAGGGATTACAGATGTGCACCGCCATGCCTGGTTTATACAGTGCAGGGATTACAGATGTGCACCGCCATGCCTGGTTTATAAAATGCTGGGATTAAGCCTTGGGTATTATTCATGCCTGACAAGCACTCTACCCATGGCCATACCCATATTTCTTTTGGTTTTCTGAGGCAGGAAACAGCCTTCCTGTTACTTAAACTGGCTTTGAACTGACAGCAACCCTCCTGCTTTGGCTTCCTGAGTGCTCAGATGATCAATGTGTACCACCACTGGCTGCTTCAGGCTCATCTGCAGTGTCTCAAGCATGGGTTCTATTCCATAGAGTTTGCATGTGGGTCACTAAACCAGCTTGGGTGTGAGGAAATTGATGCTGGCCTTGATGGGAAGGGTTGCCAAATACTGTTGTCATGTTTTTCAATCTGTCACATTTTCCTTCCTTAGGAAAGACCCTGTCATATGTGGGGCAGTTGTGTAAGTAAATGTTAAGTGGCAGTGAATGTAGAGGAACTCTGGGTAAGTACTGTGTACAACCTGCCATGTGGGTCCCTGTTCTCAAATGCTGCACTGTAGTGGCAATCTTTTGTTCATATTATTGTTGTTGTTATTATTATTGGTTTTCAAGATAAGGTCTTACTGTGTAGCTCTGGCTGTCCTGGAACTCACTCTGTAGACCTGGTTGGCCTTGAACTCAGAGATCTGCCTGCCTCTGCCTCCTGGTGCTGGAATTAAAGGCCTATGGCACCACCATCCAGTTGCAATCTGTTATTTTTGAATGTCCAGCATCCTTTCTGGGACTATAGCTACCTGTGTCCCCCTGCATTATAGTGGGTTGACCCTTTCAAATTCAAGAGAGGCATGTGATCAGGAATTTGGTCCCTGTCACTGTAGAGAATATAGGCCCACGGCCCACATAGGACCAATATGACTTTTGCTGGGATAGTTGGGAAATAAAGGTTCTTTCTATGGGAATGCTCAGCTCACTGGGAATTCTGGGGCTATGAGGGACAATTTTGGCAGTCACAGGGGAAAGGCCTAATGAGGATGAGATGGTCACAGCAGAAAGCAGTCAAGAGTTGGAGAGAGCTGGAAATGCTGGTGTGTGCTACCATACAGGGTCCAACTTCTCACATTTGGATTAGGCATTCTGAAGAGCCCACAGAAAAGTGACAATTTTAAATGACCAATCCTGAAAGATGCTCCTATTTTGTTGTCTTTGGGGGAAGAGAGGGGGAAGGGAGGGAAGGCGATAGCGGAGAAGAAAGGGGAGGGAGAGGGAGAGAGAGGGGAGGGAAGGAGAACAGGTAGGGAGGGGGAGGGAGAGGAGAGGGGGAAAGAGGGAAGGGTTCAGTTTGAGCTAGGAAGATCAGACCTATTTCCCTGCAATCTTACAGCCATTAGAACCTTCATTACTATGTGGCTAATAGACAATTCATTCCAGAAGTGTCTTCCTCAGTGATTTTAGGTAATTATTTCTCTGTCTTGCTGATCTACCTTCCTGATAGCTCAGTCTTTTTAGATTCAAGGATAAGCTCCTGGTCATAGGCATATGGGCTGCCACAAAGATCAGGCTTTGAAAGGGAAGCCACATCCATGCTGGACCTTCAGCAAGTTTCACCTGCTTTGTTAAAGCTTCTGGGGTGGATAGCATCAAGTGTGAAGAGTTAGAATGTTGCCAGCTCAAAGTGAAAGTATAGTGGGCTATTTTAGGCTTTTGAGTATCATCCTCCCGGTACTACATAACATGGTTTTAATAATACTCAAAACAATGAATTACTTTAAAAGATCTATCTATGACAAACCTATTAAGATCTTTACTTTCTGCCTTCCCCCATAAATCTAAAGTCAAGATTTCTAATCTTCCAGGGCTGTCCTCCAGCGGGTACTAGTATCTATAGTATTGGATGGAATGGCATCTGATCTGAGGTGTGGTAAAGAAGGGATAGTCATCTCCATTTTCACAGGAGCTGGTACAGCTTGGCAGTAACTCTTTCATGCCCTGTGCTTGCCTGAAGCCCTGGCTGCCCGTGCTTGTTTTTCTTGGGCTTAAGCTTGGAAGTTAGATGAACCAGGGTCTCCCACCCAGGAAGCAGGGTTTGATGGCACAGCATGGAGTGCACATGTGTGAAAGCTTTGCAGCTGACTGTTTACTCTAGGTCTCCAGGGGCCAGTGGTGGCCATGCTGTTCCCTACAAAAACTTCCAGCTGGGCCAGTGACCAGGCTTTGGTGCTCAGTGTACCCAGAACCTCCCGTGGTTGCATTGAGGTTCCCAAACTGTCCCTCTTACTACATCCTGACACTTCTAGCCCCCCTGCATCCTGCCAGAGTGCTAGCAAGCCTCCAACAGATGTGTTTGTTTGGCTCTGTCTTATTTCATTTTATATTGTTTAATTTGAACTGGCAATTAAAATTTAGAGGAGTTGGGGACCAGTTAGATGTGTCAGTGGGTAAAGGTGCTTGCTGCCACGCCTGATGGCCTGAGTTTGATCCTTGGGACCCACATGGTGGAAGAAGAGAACAGACTCCTACAAATTGTCCTCTGACCTCAACATGTATTCCATCTCACACACACACAGAGGGGGTGGGGAGGAGAGAGAGAGGTGTACCACAAACATGCTAAAGGAATAATATATTTTTGTTTGCTGGTTTTTTATTTTGTTGTTGTTGTTTTGTTTGTTTGTTTTTATTAGATCTCCCTTGACCAGCCTGGAACTCATAGAGATCCACCTGCCTGTGCTGGTATTAAAGGTGAACACCACCACAGACAGCTCATAAAGATTTTAAAAATTGGAGGATTTTGCAGGAAACCTCTCTCTACCTTTTGGTCTCTCTTGGAAAAAAAAAAATCGAGAGGCTCACCAACTTTCCTACCCAGAATAAGTATATCTGAAGCTATTGACTCTTCAATTTCCCCTCCCAGCCCCCAGGTAAGCCTGAGAGGACCTATCAGAATCTGGGACATTTGGTTTATAGGGCTAGACTGGGTCCTAGAAAGCCCCAGTGGGGGTGGGAGGAGAGGCAGGGAAGGCAGCTGAGCCAGGTCTGGTGGTACACAGCTGCAATCCCAGCACTCGAAGAGTGGAGACAGTAGCATCAAGCAGTCTACCTACCTCTGCCTCCCCACTGCTGGGATTATAGGTGCGTACCACCACATCTGGTTTGAAAAGATTTGGTTGTTTTCATTACCTTAAATCTTGTGTATGTATGTATCTGTGCACCCGAGTGCAGGTGCGGGACAACAGGTCCTCTGGAGCTGAAGTTACAAGGTGGCTATGAGCCACCCAACATGGTCCTTTGGAAGAAAACTGGCCTTTGGTTGCTGCATCCACTACCACTTCTGGGACTTGCCCTGACTGGGCTTCATGAGGATATGAAGAAATGACAAACACAGGCAGACACAGGAAAGCTGGGTTGGGTGAAAGGAAGCAGGGTTATTACACACAAGTAAACAGTAGGCAGGACTATTACACACCGGCAAACAGGAGGCAGGGTTTATGCTATACAGCTGAATCAAGGAGACAGCTTTAGCTAGTCATGGTAGGAACACTCACTGTGGGAGAGCAGTCTTCAGGCTGTAAACACCGGGGTGGTGCTATAGTGGTCATTTTCTTCACACAGGACCAGAATAAAAGCTTTGCCATTTTCCCATGAGTCTATGCCCATGTCAACAGCACACATTTACTGAGGACTCCTGCCTCCTACACTTCTGTGATGGACTTTTTCTGTCCTGCCTGCCAGCTCCCAAATAACCACATGGAGACTTCTTATTAGTTATGAGAGCTTGTCCTATAGCTTGGGCTTGCTTCTAGCTAGTTCTTATAACTTAAGTTAACCCATGTCTGTCTATTTACTTCCTGCTATGTGGCTTGTGGCTTGTTGGCTCATCTCGTGCATGTCCTGCTTCCTCTATATCTGGCTGTGACTCCTCCCTTCTCCTTCCAGCATCCACTCTGCCCCCCATAATCCTGCCTAGCTATTGCCCATTCAGCTTTTTATTAAACCAGTTTGAGAGACACATCTTCACAGTGTACAAAAAAGATTATTCCACAACACATTTTGTCTTGTTTTGAGAAAGGGCTTTGTGTAGCCCATGCTGGCTTTGAACTCTTGATACTCTTGGATCTTCCTCTAAAGAACTGGGATTGCAAATATGTGCTACCACATCTGACTTTTATTTTTGTAGTTATGGTTTTTGGTGAATGTCTGTGTGGTGTATGTGTGTGGTATATGCACATGTATGCAGGTGTGTCTGTGTGTGCATGTGTAGAGACCAGAGGAGAGTGTCTGGGTTCTCCTTTGCCACTCTCCTTAACCTGTTCCTTTGAGGTAGGTCTCCATCTGAATCTTGAGCTCACATTTTGTTTCCCCCTAGCTAGGCTGGTAACCAGCAAGCCCCAGTGATGCTGACATCTCTGCCTTCACAGCCCTGGGTTGCAGGTGAGCAGGAGACATTCTGGTTTGTTAAGTGGTTGCTGGGATCTGAATCCAGGCTCTCATGGATATACAGCAAGCATTCAACCACCTAAGCCCTCTTTTCAGCCCTGACCTGTGTCTTTTGAGATAGGGTCTATCTTGGGGTTTCTATTGCTATAAAGAGACACTATGACCATGGTAACTCTTATAAAGGAAAACATTTAATTGGGATGGCTTACAGTTCAGAGATTCAGTCCATTATCATCATGGCTGGACATGGTGCTGGAGGAGTGGTGAGCAGAGACGAAGCTACATCTTGATCCCACAGGCAACAGGAAGTGAGCTGAGAAACTGGGTGTGGCTTGAGCACATATGAGGCCTCAAAACCTACCTCCACAGTGACACAATTTTGCCCACTATTAAGTGACTTTTCCTTTGGGAGCCATTTTCCTTCAAACCACCACAGGTCTCACTTTGCAATCCAGGCTGGTCCACAACTCACAACCTCCCAAATGCTGGGTGATTTAAATGTCCCACTTGTTATCTGCCAGCAAGACAACAGCCCTGAGCTCAGCCTGCTTGTTTATGCGGCTGGGCCCATGGATGGTGCAGGGAGCCGCTGCTTGTCTCCTGGAGGGGTGGGCAGGCTGGCACCTTCATCCCAAGGCAGGTTTCTCAACCTTTGCCCTCATCATCAGTCTGTCCAACTGACCCATCTCATCCACTAGCTAGTGGTGATAGTGAATGGGATGAAGAAGCTGAGGCTCAGGGAGTGGCTTGCCTGTCATGGCACAGCGTGGGCAGGGCATGGCCAGCTCTCTGTTTGTGATCCTGTTTGGTTCCTTGACCACCACTCTGTGATGGGTCTCACTGTCTGCACTGCCAGGAATGTGACCTGTGCCTACCTCACATGCCATTTGGCCCCAGTGGCAATAGTCACGAAGGTTGACACTTCAAGAATAGCCTCCTCCAGAAAGCCTTCCCTGACTGCCAGTCCACAGGGGCATCTGGAGCTCCACCATCAGGAGAGGGTGCCTGGGACCCACCATCCAGCTAGATTGTTCCTCCCTGGGTATTGCTTACTGCAGAGCTGATGCCTGGCCTGGAGAAGGTTCTGGGTTCCAGCCCCAGCACTGAAAAAAATTCAAACAGCTGAGCATTAGATGGGCTGGTGTAGGTATTACAGCTCCAGGGCCAGAGCCTGGGCCAGGACTTCCCATCCTCAATAGGACAATTAAACAGACAAGTGAGGGTGAAAAGCAGAGACAGGAAGAAGGTCAGAGAGGTCCTGTGGCAAGTCATCTTCAGGATCCTGACATGAAGTTTAAATCCAGGGCAGTCCTGCCCATTTTCATTGTCTGGGCCCTAGTCCTTCCTGAAGGTGGAATGGCAAGTTCACAACTATGTAAAATCTCTTCCTGGGAGACAAGTTCCTTTGAATGTGTCTGGCTTCAGCCCTTCCTGTCCTCTAGCATGAGGTCCCTGGGAGCTGTAGTTTCTTGGGGACATTGTTTCAATGGTCTGACAGCCAAAGGGAGCAGGGAGGGACACCGTGTCTTGCTTGGCTCCTGTCAGGATGGTACAGGGTCCCCTTGGAGGAGAGCACCCTAGGCTTTGACTGCCCAACACAGGACAGTCACTTTTGTAGCCCAACACAAAGTGTCCCAGTGTGTCCCCAGAGATCAGAATTCTGGGATGATAGCAAGGGACTCAAAGGGCTTGAGAAGCCACTAGGTCAGAGGTATCAGCTGAGTGCTCACTTGGGTCCAGCCTGACCTGCAGAGGAATCCTGAGTAGCTGAGTCATGTTCTAAACACATCCTCTGTCCCTTTGTCCTCTCAGAGTCAAGCTCAAAGAGATTTGGGAGTGGTACAAAGGGAAGCCAGACGGCCTGGAGCTGGAACAGGCAGATGCCCCACAGAGGTTGGGGCAGTGGGGGGCAGGCTGGGGTTGTTTCCACCCAGGAAATAGCCTTGTGTAGTTGTCCAGCTGAGTTTCCTGGCCACAAGTATGTAGTGTCCTCTGACCACAGGTGTTCCCACCCAAGTCAGTAGCCATTGCCATGGAAACAGCTCTGGAGTTACCTGAGCGGTTCCTTCCTCCTCTATCCCATATGTCCAGAAAGGGAGGAGCCTTTCCTCTTCAGTGGACCCCACAGCCCTGTCCCAGGTTCAGGCCCCAGAATGCCCATGGCACTGTCCTGGTAGGTCACCTGACATGACTTTCAGAAGCAGCCCTGGGTGGAAGTCTGGGCAGGACTTTAAAAGATTGGTTTGCAAACACTTTGGTCCCCATGAACCAGTTGGAGCCAGGCATCAGCAATCACCAAGGGAAAGAAAGAGCCCCACTAAGGTGTGTGTGACACACACACACACACACACACACACACACACACACACACACACAGAGAGAGAGAGAGAGAGAGAGAGAGAGATTTGCTGTTCTCAAAAGGTGGGATGCCGGGGGGGGGGGGGGGGGGGAGAATTTGCTCTTAATTAGCTGTAGGTTTACTGGTATTTCCTGGCAACTCCCTCACAGGCCTGGCCCTGGGGGTGCTAGGATTAATGAAAACACAGGACCTCCAGCTATGCCTGACAGCAAAAAATGGGTTTAAGGAATATACACACAACACACACACGCACACACACACACACACACACACATGTGTATGTATATATATAATTTGTATTTTATATACAATCGTGTTTTGTATGCGTATATGTCTGTGTGAGGATGTTGGATTCCATGGAAAAGAAGTTACAGACAGTATGCCATGTGGTTGCTGGGAATTGAACCTGGGTCCTTTGGAAGAGCAGCCAGTGCTCTTAGCTGCTGAACCATCTCTCCAGCCCCACGAATGGCTTTTTAAGTGTGTCACACTGAGGCAACCTTGGTACTAGAAATTAATCATTGTTAACCTGGCATTCAAATTGATCTGGGTATCATGCGTGACACCCTGTCACATGCCTATAATCCCAGCACTTGAGAGGTCAAAGCAGAGGATTGCCCTGAGTTCAAAGCCAGCCTTGGCTCACATAGTGAGTTCCAGGCCAACCCGGCCTATATAGTAAGAGGGACTTTGGGGTTCTTAGTTTCATTAATAAGAGAATTAAGAATGGTCTCAAAAGGAAGCTGGAGGACTACTTTATTAGAGTGCAGAGAAAACCCTCCAGTGCTGGCTAACTGCAAACCTTAGCAGCTGCTGGAAGGCAGAGAGGGGAGAGATGGGGAAAAGGCCCTTCTGCTTGATTTAAACTGGCATAGAGGTCAGCCACATGGCAGACAAGCAGCCTCGTGTCAGGGAGGGTGCTTCAGAGAAAAACAATATTCGAAAAACAATATTCTCTGTTTGCTTCCTAATGCTGTGGTAAAACACTGACCTAAGGCAACTCAGAGAAGACGGGTTTACTTCATCTCAGAGGTCTCAGGTCACACTTCACCACCCAGGGAAGTCAGTGCAGGAACCCGGGGGCAGGAGCCAAAGCAGAGGCCACAGGACTTGATTCTCGAGGCTTACTCAATCTGCTTTCTGACATCACCCAGGCCCACCTGCCCTGTAATGGCCTCACCCACAGTGGACTGGGCCTTCCCACATCCATCATTAACAAAATGCCCCTCAGACTCAGTCACAGGCCCATCTAATGGAGGCATTTCCTCAGTTGAGGTTCCTCTTCCCAGATGGTCTGAGCTTGTGTCAGGTTGACAAAAGTAACAGTCACAGATCACAGCAAGGAAGCCCAGAGTGCTAGGGAAGGAATGCTTAGAGAGGAGCCGGAAGAGAAGGAAGCTACACTCTCCCGGTGATTCAGAAAAGCAGGCTGAGTCACAGCTACATGGCTGCCCTGTGTAGGAGTGTGCTGGGAGTCAGGGATTCTGGAAAGGAAAACTGCCTTATTCATATTGTACCCCCCCTCTTTCAGACTTAATTCACTTTATTTTTCTTGTATAAAAACCCTTATGTGGTGGTTCCCTGATCAAAGACTTCGGTGTGAGTTTTTACAAAATGGTCACTGAATTCCTGATGAGGAGTCTTGGTGAAATAGTCTCTTGCCAGAGGTCAGGGACCAGGAAGCTGCAGGTCTTGGAGATGGTACCAAAGGTGGCCTTGGCAAAGTTGCCCAAGTTGGCAGTGCCTCTGGCTGATATGTAGCAGTAATCAATATTGGCCATCGGCAGCAGCTTCTTGGGGACAGGAGCAGAGGCGGTGCCAGTGCCTGGGATTAGAGGAATGAGACGCACCAACATAGAGCTACAGTGGCCTGTCATCTTGCTTAGAACAGTGTGTGCTTGCCAATCTTGTTCCCCCAGTAGCCTCTCTACACAGGGCCGATGGAAAGCTTGGCTAAAATGATGGCTCCTCGGATGGCAGTGGCTACCTCCTTGGACCAACATGACCATTGTCCCAGTAGACAAAAGCCTTGAACTGGATCTGGTGGCCAGCCTGAGTCTGATACTACACTGACATGACCTTTAGAACCTCATCCTTTAGGGATTTACCCAGGAAAAAAGTCAATAATCTCAGATTCCTTAATGGGCAGGGAGAACAGGTATGTTCTTCATGTCTTTGCCCCACTTGGTGATGGGTACCCATCCCTTGTCTTTGACTTTACCTCCATGAGCCTGTAGCCTCCACCATGGTCTATAATGGGACATTTCCTGTCAGAGGCTTTATATGCATTATAAATGCTCAGCCAATAGCTCAGGCTTGTTACTAGCCAACTCTTTCACATAAATCAACCCATTTCTATTAATCTATGTGTTGCCATGTGGCTTGTGGATTTACCTGTTCTCTAGCATGTCTTGCTTCCTGGGCAATGGTTGGCTGGCATCTCTCTTGATTCTTCCCTCCTTCTTCCCATCATTCTCAGTTTGGCTTCCCCCCTTGACTATGTGCCCAGCTTTTTATTAACCAATGAGAGTAATACATATTCATAGCATAGAAAAGAATTGTTTCACAACAACAGTCACAGCCTCAACCACAACCAAACTGCTGTGGAGCCCTCCAAGGAAGCCTGGGTCCTCCAGCTGCACCGGTGTCATTTGCCATTTGGTGTTTTTCCAAAGAAGAGGAAATTACACCTATTTCTTTAGCATGACTAAGGTGAGGAGTGAGCCCACCCTCCTCAGGGGTGGTTGTGAGACACAAAGTTATATTTAATTACTATACCTTAGGGATCTGTGAAACAAAAATGCCTCTGATCTTCAAGCCCCTTGCCCAAGAACAGGTAGTTTCTGAAATGCTGGAGGCTATTTTTTATGTGAGATTACTAGTCACATGTTTTTCACTCCCCTAAACAAGTTTGTTTGACCCATCTACACCAGATGTGCTTGGTCACATGTGACTGAGAGGTTCATAGGCAGGAAATACCTCGGGATGTATGCTTGCCCCTGATTGGACCTGATGGGAAATGTAATGAATTATGGGTTTTCCTTCTTAAGCACTTGCCATACTTGATCCTGGGCCATTTCCTGGGAATCTGGGTATAGACCCTAGCCAGAGCCCACCTACCTGGGCAGTGTCTAATTAAAGCTTGCTTCAAAATTGGCTTTAAATTGTGGTAGTGGTCTTATTCTTGGTCCATGGGATTAATATGGTCCCTTAGCCAAGTGACTGACATGGCCCTATTGGAAGTTCCTCACTCAGGACAGAGATTCTATTCTCTTGACCAGAAGCAGTTATGGGCATTTATTGCTGCTCTAACAGGACTCTGTCCCCCCCCCTCCCCCACACACACCAGTGGGGGAAGCACACAACCTCATGGCCTGTTGCTGTACTGGCAGTATCCTGGGTGGATACTGGAAGAACTACCAAAGTGATGCTTCCTATCAATGTTTACAGTTACTCTAGCCACAACTGACAGGAAGCAGAAGCAGCCAATGTGCCCATCTATTGCGGTAATAAGGATCAGGATAAACAAATAGGCCGAATAGATGTTTATTCAGGGAGAAATAACTTACAACCTAGACAGATGAACACCAGGAAATTCAACCCGATCCTCTCCTGTCCGAGTACGCCAGAAAGAGAGCCTTTCCTGGCCCCCTCCGACCTCCTTCTACAGGTCACTTCTGCCCATGGCTCCACCCCCAATGGGCGTGGTCAGTGCCACAGAAGGACTATCTCACTACAATTCCCCTTTTAGTCTAAAGAAAGATTTAGGCTTAATACAAAACTATATACAAAACAGTGAATAACAAGTGTGCTCTAAGAAAAGGAAAATCGAGAACAAAATGACCTACATATCTAGTCCTAGGGTGAGGGCATAATGGAGTTTACAATAGAGTTGTCCTAAGCTGGAAAACGTAAGTCTAGTACCTAATATATCTAACTAGGAAGAGAGAATAATAGTTGTGATAGTTTAATCTTCAACCTCATCAAGACCTGAGAAGGAAATTAACAATACTAGAGTAGACAGGAAATGCGGATGGACAACTTCCAAAAGGTGCAGCAAGGACAGAAACAGCAAGCCACCTGAACAGTCACCCTAGGTCTCACAGCGACGTTGGTACACCCAGATTTGGCTAAGGCCAAGAGAACTTGACAGACCACAACAACAGCAGGGAAATAGAATGGCTGTCTTACCCTGACTTGGCAAGGTCAAGCAGTCTTCTATATTTGTCTCCTGCAAGCACATAGGACTGCATGTCCAAATCAGTGGTCAAGGTGGGGGCAATTCTATGCCCAACAGGCCATTAGCTGAGGCGAGATTGAACTCCAGCAGGAGCAACAACAGTGTCCAACATATTTTCGGGAAAGTGCAGGTGCTGTCAGGAGCAACAGTGTCTCATGTCAAAGGAGTACTAATATTAAAACGTTTAAATGCCATGTTCTGCATGTCTATGAAGTGATTGAAGATTAAGCATCTATATCTGACTAATCTCATAGGTACAGGAAATGTGAGTGAAGATAATCTGTAATACTTGGGAACTTAGCTAAAAGACTGATTAAAACTTTCCTGAGTAAAGCAGGAACAAATACCTAAACAATATAACTATTTACATATACATACATGTAAATCCCTAAAATAGAGGGTGGAGTATAAGTGTCAAGACAAGAGGTAGAACTATGAGGGCAGCAAGATAAATATCCCAAATTGTATCAATATACAAAATGTCTTGAATACAAGAAAAGTATACAGACATAGAATATGGTAAAAAATAATGTGCATAAAACATTGTAAGTGGAAATATTTAACACAATATAACAAAATATAAACTTAATTTTACATAGCTTACCACATAAGAATACACAACAATGTAAGCTGTAAAATACTATCTCATTCTTACTCAAATTCTCAAGAAAATAGGCTAATCTACCTATATCCCATCTAAACCATACATTTCCCAACCATTCCCTATTCCTGTCAAAGATAAACCTGAGTGTAAGCATCACCCAATCCCAAATAACTAAAACCAACCCAAAGACGATGACTATTATCCCAGAAATTCCAAGGGTAGGGAAAGGGGGCATAGTCATATTAAGATTACTTCCTGCTGAAATGGGACGATGATTGCTCCAATGGATCCTGTAGGAAGAAAATTTTTTAGCAACCAAATTTCTCAACAGAACTGGCTGTGACATATGTAGTTAGTCACTGTGTGGCAGAAAATTCTTGACTGTAGTTCTATTTGAAACTCTGGCCAGGGTGTAATAAAAAGGTGCACCATTACAGCTAGCTAGTCATGAGGTTGTCTCGAGCAAAACAGTCTCAAACCGGTTTAGGGTGATGTTTGTAGTTCTGATGCATCAGGTTGAGTCAAGTGGAAACGATGATGTGGGGCTCCATCTTCTTTCCGGAGAGTTCAAAGACTGCTGTTAGGAATCGTTATTATTCCTTGTGGAAAAGTTACACATCAATATTAGAGTAAAATTTTCAAGTTTAAGGTATGCATTAGGGAAAGACAACAATAAGCATTACGTATGTGAGAAAATTAGGATTTCAGAGAGAAAATTGCATATAAGATATGAGTCCCCCAGATTTTGTTTTCTTCTGCCTTACACCACAGGAATGGACAAACAATGTGTACATGCACATAGTGGAATTCTAAACCAGATTCAGAGTGACAAACACCCCCTGTTTTCTCTTATACACTGAACCTAAACTTAAAATTATATATGCATGTATGTATGCCTCTATTGTATTTGTGTGCATATATGCCTCTATTTACATATGTGTGCATATATATGTATCTATATATGAACATGTATATCTTTATCTATATGTGTATATATCTATATATGTGCAAATTATATACATGTATGCATGCATTTCTCTACTTGTATGTGTATACATATGTATCTATTTACATATTATGCATATATTTATTTTTATATAGTGTACATATGCCTACCTATATGCATGAATGTATTCCTATCTATATATGTGCATGTATGTGTCTACATGCGTGTTTGCTGGCTGGAAAATGAGAAAGAGGGTCTTGAGCTTGAGGGAGGGGTAATGGGACTCATGTGGCAGGAGGGTAGGAAGGCACTTGTAGAAGGAAGGGACTCAGAGGGTATGGATGAAGAGGGCAGCGAGGGGGGGACAAATGAGAAGAAAGTGTGGTAACACTCAGAGGTGAAGCCCCTCGTTCCATATGCACCCTCAAAAAATTACCCAAAAGGAGGAGTGATTGCATGTACACCACCACCATCACCACCAGACAAACTGAAACAGGCAACATGCCCAAAGAGCAGAACTGCCCTGCATTTTGAGGACCTCCTGAATTTGCCCACCCCCCACCTTAGATGCAGAGGGGTGTGGTACTCAATGAGGACTCTTGTTTGTGGCTAGGCTTTGTTCTGTCTTCTACATGCCTGTTGGCCACTGAAGCACATGCTCACAGACCCATGGAAGAGTGAGGACCTGGCTACACAGGGCTCCTGGTACCTCCTAGGGTATTATGGGCCACTTGGAACAGGTCTGTAGGTTTTACCCTGTGGAACTCTGACCCTGCTTCCACTTTCTGGTTTTGACACTGAGATCTGTCTTCAAATACTTCTTAAACAGAGCGGCCAAAGGTCACCATTCCATTCCTCCTTCATTCTCCTGAAAGCCCAGTAACCTGAGACGGCACAGTGGCAATGTCTGGGCAGAGTTCACACCCAGCTGCCACACACAGAAGGCTTCTAATTCTCTGTGCCCATGTGACATCTGCAGGAGGTGCTCTCTGCCCACTACCCAGCACTCAGCTAACACTGGCGGGGCAGGGCTCAATTTCCTGCCTGTCCACCCGTCCACCTACATCCTCTTTCAACCTCACCCATGCCCACCCCCAGCCTAGGCATAATTTTAGAAACTTAATAGATGTTGGCTGCATTCTTGGCCCTGTGCCTGTGGGGGTGGGTCCCAAAAGGAGACAGACAGTTCTTTCTTCAGCCTTGTTGATTGAGATCCTCTTCCCTGGGACTGCCTTCTGAAGGGCCATTGTTGGGGACAGCTTCTTGCACAGTTACCTCTTTGTGGCTCCCAGCCACACTGCCCTGTCAGCCTGGATGACCATGCAGGATTAGTGACAGTTGTTAGTAGTCTTTCTCAAGGTCCCCAAAGCTAACATATCAGTGGGAATAGACTTGAGGACCAAGATGCTGATGGCCATAGGGCCACTTGCCATCATTCACTCACTCACTCACTCACTCACTCACTCACTCACTCACTCACTCACTCATTTTATCTAGTCAGTTAATTAGGTAGTTTGTTAGAGACAAGCCCTAGCTGGTCTAGAACTCGCTGCGTCCCAACTTCCCTCAAACTCACAGCAATCTTTTGGTCTCAGTCTCCTGAGTGCTGGATTTACATACATGTCTCACAATGCCTAAACACTTCTTAAAACCAGAAATGGCAGGCTACAACGGGTTTGGGGAGGATGGTTGGGTGTGGATGAGGGACTCAAACTTGGACACAGGGAAGGCTTCAATGTCCTTTCTAGTGGTGTCTACTGATTGTAGGGTCTCGTCTGCTCCTGGAACCAGCCTTCAGAGAATTCTGGCAAAGAAAGGTGTGGAAAGGAGACACACCCAGAAGTTGGACACTTCCCTTTCTTCCCTCTTCTTCCACTCCAGCCAGTGCCTTGGAATGAATCTTCCCTGCCTTATAGCTTTACTGAGATACAGTTCACCTACTTAAAATGACAGTCAGCCCTTGAGTATCCTTACCCACATGGTCTGCTGTCAGTCTTCCTTAATTTGCACGTTGCTTCACTCCAAATAAAAATTGTCTTTCTTCTTTTGCAAAGATAAATAGGCAGTCAATAGCTTTTCATTTACTGAGGTTGCACAGCCCCATGGTCCATTCCAAAACATTCCATCTCACAAAAGACCCTTGATCTCTCTCTCTCTCTCTCTCAAGATTTATTTATTTTATGCCTTCAGTGCCCTATCTGCATGTGAAACTGCATGCCAGAATGGAAGGACATCAGATGTCATTCAGATGTTTGTGAGCTACCATGTGGTTGCTGGGAATTGAACTCAGGACCTCTGGAAGAGCAGCCAATGCTCTTAACCTCTGAGCCATCTCTCCAACCCAACCCTTGATTCTCTTAGCTGGCTCCTTCTGCTCTCTGTGGTCCTCATGGGCATATTGCTCTGAGTCTTCCGGGTCTGTTCTTCTTCCAAAGTTTTAGGGTTTCAGATGCCACATGGCACACATCAGTGCATCACTTGGTGTGTCTCTGTGGGTGGGACCCCTGAGCTTTTAATGATCCGATTGCTATAAAAATGCCAGGTTCTAGTGTGGATGGTGAGGTGTCTTCACTGTCTCTGGACTCTCCACTCCAGCTGGCTGCTCAGATTCTATTCACCTGTGTACACTCAGCAGGATGCTCTAGGTGAATCTGGTTGTTGCTGGATGGATGTGATCACATACCTACCTTCCTAGCTTGGAGGGTTGGTAAGGCAGGTAAACCACTTCAAGGCCAGCCTGGACATGAGACTTTACTCTCATACACAGACAAGTTTGATTTGGGATTCCTACCCCCGCACCAACTTTTTCTACCTTGGTGTTGTCTACTTGCAGAGTGGTTGGCCACAGGTTTGGCCTCTATGAACTCTACTGAAGAACATTTAAGAAGCAGGACCCTGTTATATCCCTGGGGTTGCACTGAGGTTATGGACATAAGAATTCTGTGACTGAAAACCTGAGGGGTTGTATGGGAACACTGGCTATCGCTTCAGTGGAGTCCTGCCGGGGTCCACCCTGCTGGGCCCCACCAGTAGCTGTAATCCTTTAGCTTGTCTTCAAGAAGCCCAGGTTTTTGTCTCTAGAGGTTCCTTGGCATGCCCCTTAAATATCTTGGGTCACTATTGTCGTATGTGGTATGTGTATGCATGGCAACTGTCAATGGAGCCAGGGAACAAACACTTCACAACACACAGGTCTCACCTGGCAGTCCCAGCTGTGAACTGTGCCCAGGTGGGGGGGCTTGTAATGTATCCACGGCTGTCCATCTATATTTTTGCCACTTTCTGGCATGAATTTGAAATGTAATTTATAAAGATGCTAACAAAACAAATGGGAAATGAGGAAATTGTGGTTAAAATTAACACAAGGCAAGAAGATTAAACCAAACATAAATGACAAATAGTTTAAAACACACTGGGATGTGCAGGGGTAGGATTTGCAATGGACTTTGGGCTTCCTACACCAGAGCAAAAAAAAAAAACATGATCATTTTTGAGATATCCCCCCCACCACCATCTTAATGTTATACAAAAATAGAGCTCTCAAAGGCCTCCGGGACTCAGGCCTGAGTTCTCCTGTAGGTCAGAGTAACAGGCTGGAGCTGACATCACTGTTCTTCTCAACAGCAGCCAGGCAGGGGACACAGTAGGGCAAGCATGGCAAAGGTAGAGGCCTGAGGTGGAAGCAGAGGCCATCTAGGCTAAGGGGAGCTGTACATGGATCACCCCCTAGTGTGGGTGTCACTATCCAGTTAATTACAGAAAGCAGTCATACTTAGGCAGCTCAGAAGAGTGACTGAGCAGAGGCTCTGGAGCCAGATGCCTAGGCCCAAGACCTGGGCTTATTCCCTAGTGGCTTTTGTTGGGACTATCCCAGAAACCTCTCTGAGCTGATAATAGCACCCGTCCATTATGTATATGAAGATTAATAGAGTTTGAGTACCTCAGTCAGGCAGAGTGCTAGCCTAGTGTGCACAAAGGTCTGGGTTCTGTCCCAAGTGCCCCATAGCTGTCATCCTGGTACTAGGGAGGTAGAGGCCAGGGATCAAGACTTTGTCTCAGATAGTGGCTCTGACACCCCAAGTTCAATCCTTAGATCCCACAGTAGCAGGGAGAACTGCCTCCTGAAAGCTGTCCTCTAACTGCTACACAGATGGTGTGCTCTAATATGTGCCCTCCTCCTTCTCACACACAGAGACTCCTACTGCTAATAGTAATCAAGAGAAATCTAAAAACCAGGCTGGTTGTGGTTGCACATCCCTATAATTCCAGCACTTGCAGATAGAGGCAGGTGGCTCTTGATTTGGAAGCCTGCCTGGTCTTATAGAAAGTTCCAGGCTTATCAGGGATAAATAGTGACACCGTGTCTCAAAACAAAACAAATAAAAATAAACAAAATAAAATCAAGATCTGAGGTCCTTGGTGCTAGGAACCAGGTGCCTCCCACCCCCCCCCTGCCCTTCCCAGCATAGCGGCAGTGACTATCACCAGCCATCAAATGTGACACTCCTACCATTTAAAAGTCCTGCCACACACTGCCTGTTGTCTCTCCGTCCCTCTTCCTCCCTTCCTCCCTCCTTCTCTCTCCCTTTTTCATCCTCACCCCCACCCCAATAAATCTCTTGTGAGATCTGTTTTTGTGGTGTGTGTGCAGGAGCATTCCTTGGCCCTGGTCCTCCAAAGTACTTTCCCTGCTAACCCCTAAACGACGGTGCTGTGCCGGGACCCAGGTAGGACATCCTGTGCCTGTGTTCCCCATGGGAGGGAGTTCAAGCCACACTGGGGGGCCTATTGCATCTAGTTCACCCACAGCAGATCCACCTTCTGACCCCCTGGGCGCTTGGCCCCCCATCCACCACTAGCAATCAGTGATCCTGCTCCAGCTAAATCTTCCTTGTGTCTCTGGTATTCTTAGAGGCAGAGGTACCCACCTCTGATCCTTTCTCTTGGTGAGGCTTTGTTTTGGAGGGTGGTTTTTGCCTTTTGGTTTCATTCGAAAGTCCTGGCACCATGTCTCCTTGGACTTTTAGCTCCAACCCCTGTCTGGTGAATGAAGACCCACTGAGGGCTGTATCTTCTCTTTACATCTCCTTGAGTCCTGAGGTTGCCTTGGACTTTGGGCCTTGGACCTTCCCCTCTTCCTCACCTATGGGAACAGTGTCATTCATAGGAAAACCTTCAGCCCCTCTCCTGGCACCTGACCTAAGGGCTCTAGAATTATTAGTTAAGTTATTGTTATTGCAAGCTGGGAGCCCAGAGATAGTAGGAAGGAAAAGACAAAGGAGCAGGCCAGCTGCAGTGTGCACACACCCAGCACATACCTGTTCTTCTGCAACATGCACACACCCCACCCCACACCTGTTCTCTGCTCAGCATCACTTACCCAACACACACCTGTTCTCTGCCTGAACCAAGCTGCTGGCGAACTCTCCAAAGGTATGAACTAATTGTTTGATTATGAATTTGAGTTCAAGTTTTAGAGTCCAGTTCTTCGCTGCTGCTTCCGTCTGGCCTGCTGTGCACCCTCCGTGTGGGCACCCGTATGCTCTTCTCTGGCTCCTGCAGCCTACTGCAGCCTCAGGCCTGCTGCACCCCATAGGACAGCTCCCTTCTCTCCTACTCTCTCCCCTCTATCCCTTTCCCCAGGGGCTGCAGCCCCCATCTGCAGCGCCCTAAACTCCTTCCTTTTCTTCCTTCCCCTCCACCGGAGCTACCTACTCTATCTCTCTGAGTCTTCCTGTGCCCTTACTTTGCAAATTTCCTAGCCTCCTCCAGAAGCTGCCTGCTAAGTTCTGCAGTGCCCCTGCCACTCTCATGGCTTCTACGACACTGGAAGAAGTTCCAATAACAATTTAAAGATATATCTCTGTATAATTCAGCTCTGCTTTAGAATATACTGTATATGATGATACAGTTTTAAGGTTTAAAGTCTACTCAAATATATTCAATAGACAGAAGGTTCTCAAACTATTCAGAGATCTGCTGAGCACTAGCTTTAAAAATGTTTAATATAAAAACTTCCCATGATGAAGCGGCAGAGCCTAAGATCTTCTCCAAAAAGACCCTGGACACAGAGAGCTCCACCCAGAGCCTGCCTTTAAATTGGCAAGGCTGGTTGCTAAAGCTAACCACCTAAGCTGCCCTCCACCTCAAATGCTGCCAGGACCCTGTCCAAACTATGGAGCAGGACACTGGGGAGTGGATTTCCCCACTTTGCCTAAGCAGGTAGGCTGAACCTCCAAGTTCCTCTTTCACAGGAAAGTCTCTTGGATTTTCTGGGCCGATGGCTAAAGACTGACCCTGTCCTGGGACCTCAGCCCCCAGTGACCCTTGGAAGAACTAGGGTGATTGTTTAGGTAGCCAGTAAGTCTCTATTTTTAATAGATTTTTTATAGATTCAAATTTAAATTTTAAACTACAAATTTAAATATAATTTTTAGTAGATTCAGAAGCTGCTTGGTGTCTACTTCCCCTTGTCCAGGTGAAATTCATCCTTCTCAGATCTCTGATGGTGTTGAGACTAGGCAAGTGATAGCTTTGTCAGTTTAACAGTAGCAACCAAGGCCTCAGCTGGCTTCTCAGTTCTCTTCTTATTCAATAATCAGGCCACAGGACTCACTACTAGAGCTACTACTAGGTCTAGACTTCACAGTTTGCCTTAATGCCAGACTCCAAAAAGAGAATATATGCATAAAACAGATTTCAGTATAACTTCACTATTCCATTTTTAAAAGGAACTTGTTTTACAATGACTACTCTCAGTAACCAATCACCCATGTCTACAGTAAATGATTGGATAGAAAAAGTGTAAAGTTTAAAGTGTGTAGATGTAATTTCTAAAAGTATGAGAAAGTGACAACAGCTATTGATCTAGGTCTGGAGCACTGACTACTCTATATCCCTGTGCTCAAGATTTTAAATTCTTCTAGGCTTTAGACTTAGAAGTGCTTCTCTGTCCTATCTTTGTCCACCCAGTGTTCTGGACAGAGTAAAAAAGAGTCTCACACTTCTAGCCCAATCATTTGGATCCTAGCTTTCTACTATGACTTGGACATGTGAGTCTACAGTGTGGCTTTTCAGTACACATTACAGACAGTGGGGAAATGCTAACATACGTGAAACTTGCACCCCTTTCTGTAAACTTAAAATTTTCTTGTAAGTTTCAAGAAATTGGCAGATATACCTCTCATGGGTCAAATAGATTCCAGTTAAGTATGGTCAATCAACAGCCTGTTTCCTCACCTTCCTATTCTACTTATTCCTGAGGGTGGGAATTAACCCCCCTTTCCTAGTCTTGGAAGTCCCCTCCTCCAACAACCAAGACCTAAAAAGTTTCTAAAATATGCCCCTAAGAAAAGAAATTTCCCTAAACTCCTTAACATTACCTTCTGTTCT